>NW_026992252.1:158238-358149 GCF_028769735.1 Zonotrichia leucophrys gambelii
CGGCTTTAGGGCCCGTCAGGATTCCCATGTCAAGGGTTAAAGTTCTGGGGCGGACACGGGTTCGGACTGCCGATTTTTCCCCAAGCAAAATTGGCCCAGACATTGGCAATTCAAAAAAATTTTCCTCCATGAAGGGAGGGGGAGGGCCGTCTGGGGCATGGAAAAGCACCCAGTTTGGGGGCTAAAACCTCCACAAAAAAAGGGACCAGAACAACATTGCGATCCACCCATACATACTGAAAAAATTCTCCACCCCTGTTAGGAAGGGACATTCTTTCCATGCTAGGATTCCGGATTAAAAATTTTTATCCAAGGGCCATTTCCGTACACCCTTTGCTGCCGAAAAAATTGACCGGGAAAATCGCAGCCCCTTTAGGGGCGAGCAGTGGCCCCTGAAAAGAGCCTCGAGCGGGCACCTTACTGGAACTGGTCAAACCGCGACTGCAAAAGGGTCACATAGAACCCCCCACCCAGCCCTGGAAACACCCCTGATTCGTGATCCCCAAAAAGGGCCGGAGAAGGCTAACGTCTCATCCACGACCTTTAAGAGGGAAACAAGGCGATCCAACCCATGGGGCCAGTCCAGGCACTGCTACCCACGAAATCAGCCATCCCAAAAGGGTGGGGCAACAAGGAAATGTTTTTTTCTCAATACCCCTGCACCCTGAGGGAAAAAGAACGTTTGCCTTTTCCTGGCCTTCCGAAATGGCGAACGGCCCCAACCTCCGCTTCCAATGGCGGGTATTGCCACAGGGACTTGTCAACAGTCCTGTCATATGCCCAAAACACCCCGGACAAAGCACTGATGCCAGTTCGACACCCACCCACCGCAACCCCTCATCCATACATGGACGACATCCTGGTAGCAGCTCCATCGGCAAGTGAAGTGGATCACCTGGTATCCACAATCACGGAAACCCTTCAGGCCAACGGCTTCGAGATCGCAAGCGCAAAGATCAAGAGAGGACCCTGCGTGACCTTCCTGGGAGTGGGGATCACAAGCTCCTACGTGACACCCCCAGAGGGAAGGTCAGTCGAGACGTCAAAACACTACACGACGTGCAACGCCTGGTGGGATCACTGCAGTGGCTTCACAACATTGTCCTGATTCCTCCTGAGGTCATGGACCCCTTGTATGACCTCCTGAAAGGAAAGCACCCCTGGGAACCCGAGGAGCTGACACCGCAAGCGACGAGCTCCCATGACTTCATCGAAAGCCAGATGTCCACAGGCACACTTGCCAGGTGGAACCCAGCCCTGCCAGTGGACTTATACGTTCACTTTACACCGAGGGGGGGAGTGGGAGCACTGGCCAAGGACCTTCTGAAAAGGCCCGACCGATTCAATGGGTGGTTCTCGGAAGACCTGCTCATGCTTTCTCCCCAGGAATCGAATGCATCGCTAACCTCATCATGAAAGGCAGGAAACTCGCTTTGAAACACCTAGGGACTGAGCCGACAAGCATCCACCTTCCGTTTCGCAAGCAACCAACTACGGAGTCAGCCACGATATCGGAGTACCTAGCCCTTGCTCTCACTGGCTTCGGAGGAGAAATCTCCTACTCCTCCAAACCACCCTGGACTCAGCTGCTGACCATTGTCGACATGGACATACCGCCAAAGGTCATGGACCGACCGCAGCCAGGACCGACGGTCTTCACAGACGCTTCCTCCACGACTTCAACCGCAGCAGCAGTGTGGCCGGCAGGAGAACAATCGCATTGCGTCAAAGCATGTGACCCCACACTGTCAGTGCAACAGCTGGAGGCGACAGCAGTCGTCTTGGCGTGCGGACTCTTCCAAGAAGAACACCTCAACATAGTAACGGACTCTATATTCGTGGCAAAGCTTTGCCTAGCCATGGCAGGACCAGGAGTGTCTACATCAGCAGCAGCCCTAATGCTGGAAGAAGCACTCTCCTCACGACAGGGCACCGTGTCAGTCATTCACGTTAACAGCCACGACCCAGTCAAAGGCTACTTCCAGATCGGCAACGACAAAGCGGACGCCGCAGCAAAAGGCGTATGGACGTTGCAGGAAGCTCGTCAGCTGCACGAGTCGCTCCACATCGGAGCCAAAGCGCTGGCGAAGAGATGCGGGATCCCGACCGCAGACGCAAAACACGTGGTAGCCACCTGTCCTCATTGCCAGAAGTCACCCCTGTGGACCAGTGGGGTCAACCCGAGAGGTCTCAAGCCTTCAGAGATCTGGCAATCGGACTTCACCTGGTGTGAACTACTGAAGCCCCGAGCGTGGCTTGCAGTGACAGTGGACACTTATAGTGGAACGATCATAGCCACACAGGACCCCAAAACAAATTCCAAGGCCACAATTCAGCACTGGCTGACAGCCATGGCTTGGCTTGGTATCCCCAAGCAGATCAAAACGGACAACGGGTCCAATTTCACCTCCAAACCAGTACAGGAATTCGCCTCAAAATGGGGCATCACATTAGTGCAAGGTATCCCATATAACAGTACCGGGCAGGCCATAGTGGAGAGAGCAAATCAGACCCTGAAAACCAAACTAGAAATATTGGCGAAAGCAGAGGGCTTTGCCAATGCCATTCCTCCAGGAGATCAAGCGCGCATGCTGGCAACTGCCTTGCTAGCACTGAATCAGTTCCCTAGGGGAGATGAAACAAACAGTCCCGTTCAAAAGCACTGGGCCACCCGAGCGATAGAGGAGGGCCCACAGGTGGTAATTAGGAACGAGCTGGGCGAATGGGAACGGGACTGGAGGCTGATGCTCACGGGGAGAGGGTATGCAGCTGTCAAAAAGGACGGCAAAGTCAGGTAGTGTCCACTTAAGTGAATTAAGCCCGACCTTCATAATAAGCAGGATGAGACTGACGAGAATTTTGAGTTTCTGTTTACAGGACATGCTCATAGGACGTCCTCGTGACGCGTACATGCCCATCCCAGAGGAAAGTGACAGACCACCAAGCCGCTTGGCAGCGCCCAAGAGACCCGCACGGGTGAGACCCAAGCATCAGCGGTGTTTCTGTGTGATTTTGCTGTTGGGGCTTGTTGCCAGAGGACAAGCCAGCCCAGATCACTACCCCCACCGGCCTTTCAGGTGGGTCATGCGTCACCTTAGTAGTGACAAGGTGCTCAGGGAAGTCACCACACCAAACGCCCCATCCTTCGTGCTCCGCATCACCGACCTGTTCCCAGGACGACCAAAGGTAGACCCCAATTCCCCACATGCCACACACATGTACCTATCCTACTGGTGCCCAGCTTCAAACCCAGGAAAAAGCTACTGCAATCACCCAGGGTGGGGATATTGTGGGCACTGGGGCTGCGAAACCATTGTTACAGATGCCAGACCGTCGGGGCCTGGGTGGGATCCACAAGAGCCCGACAAATTCTTACAGTTCGCCTGGGCGCCCAGCGGCTGCAAAACACCCATTTTCCTCCAGGGAAACTTTTATCGCAATCACCATAAAATCCCAAAAATTCGGAAATGCACTAGCTATAACATGACAGTCTTGCAACCACATCACCCTAGTTGGGCCATAGGCCGAACGTGGACAGTAGTCCTTCAAGGGTCAAAAGAAAGAGTAAATGTGCGAATTATCAGGCTCCAACCGTCGGCACCCCGAGCGGCTGGACCAAACAAAGTGATTAAAAGCGTGCCGAAAGGGAAAAACGCAACCTACCCTAAAACCCTACCCACTAGAGTCAGCAAAGTCCCAACCGACCATGCGTAAGTCTTTCAGACAGACCGCGCGGCCAGGTCGGACTCAGAACCAATCCTTCGTATGTTAGAAGCTACCTTTATATCCCTGAATGAATCCAACCCTAACCTAACCGAATCCTGCTGGCTTTGCTATGATGTCAAACCTCCCTTTTATGAAGGAATCGCTTTAAACACTCCCTTCAGTTACTCCACAGCTGATGCCCCTCACCAGTGCAGATGGGAAACCCCTCGCAAAGGGATCACCCTGAGCCAGGTCACAGGCCAGGGCAGATGCTTTGGCAATGCAACCCTAGCTAGGCGGTAAGGCAACGTCTGCACCAAAGTTGTCAAGCCCAACAGGAAAAACAATAAGTGGGTAGTCCCATCCGCACCTGGGATGTGGGTTTGCCAGCGATCTGGAGTGAGTCCCTGTGTGTCTCTTGCCAAATTTGATGACTCTAACGACTTTTGTGTCCAAGTTCTGATTGTTCCTAGGGTCCTGTACCACTCAGACGAAGAAGTGTACCACCTTTTTGAGGAACCCAGCTGGCTCCACAAAAGAGAAATAATAACAGGTGTAACTATTGCGATGTTGCTCAGTTTAGGAACGGCAACGGGTGTCTCAGCCCTAGCGACACAGCACCAAGGACTGTCCCAGCTGCAAATGACCATCGACGAGGACCTGCAAAGGATCGAGAAATCCATCTCCTTCCTGGAGAAGTCAGTCTCCTCTCTCTCGGAAGTGGTCTTGCAGAACAGGCGAGGTCTGGACCTCCTGTTCATGCAGCAAGGAGGCCTGTGTGCCGCCTTGAGAGAGGAGTTCTGCTTCTATGCAGACCACACAGGAGTCGTAAGAGACTCCATGGCAGAACTCAGAAACAGACTGGCTCAGAGGCAGAAGGACAGGGAAGCCCAACAGGGCTGGTTCGAGTCCTGGTTCAATCAATCACCATGGCTAACCACTCTGATTTCTACCCTAATAGGTCCATTGGCATTGCTGCTTCTAGCGGTTACCTTCGGACCTTGCCTGCTGAACAAGCTGGTCTCATTCATTCAGGCCCGCCTGGAACGAGCCAACATGCTGTTCATCGGGCGGCGAATCCAACCAGGGAACACTGCCAGCCACAAGTCTTAACCTTGACTGGCGAAAACTTACTCAGATTTACCAAACCCCCTTTTCCTTATCGAACTACAACCTTATACCTCATTTCAGTATATGACTACCTCATTCATTTGTGAAAAAGGGGGGGGAGATGTAGCAGATAGGGCCTGGCGTTCGGAAGATCTCGTGATGTTACGGGAAGACAGGGCCCCTGCCCCCTTAGATAAGAAAATTAACATAGGAATGTAGCCCCCTGAACCGGATTCCAGTAACTTTCCACTTGCCCAGGTAACTTTTCCATCCCTACTAACCATAGATGGTAAGGACAGACCCTCACCTGACGTAGAAGCCCCCTAGACTATAGAACCCCACGGGAAGAGAGAATAAAGGCCTTTGATCCTCCACCATATTGGTGTCCGCGTGTTTCTTAGGCCCGAGTGGCCCTGGGGAAATGGGTCGCCGTGCTGTTTCCTGAAACCAGGCCGCCTGCCTTGTATCAGAAGGCAACAGTCCATTGAAGATTCTCATGAACAGAGTATTCTTATCCTTTAGCTTCAGCTCCAGATACATGAAAGTAAATTTCTTTGTGCTGACCTGGAACTTATCATTGGTAAACAGTGCACCAGAAGTTCTGTTGTAGCATTAAACTGGTGCCAATCCTCTCCTCTTTGGAGGAGTGCACCAGTCAAAATCCTCCACATTTGTGTATGGTATCTATCTTCAATCAATTCAGCAAGGACAAATGGCAAAGGATTTCGGCCCTCATTGGCATAGTACTTGTGCATGTCACTTTTGACAAGTGTATCATAGTGGGGCAGAAAGTTGATTTGTTCCTTGGTTGTCAAAAGCAACATTTGATCAACTGACTGTAGCAGATATAAAGTAACTCAATCTTGAACAAATTCACTGAAGTTATCTTCTGTAATTTCCTTCCTATTTGTTGTGGTGATAACAAAGGTTTCATCAGAAGCTATGCCAAATGCCTGGCAAGACAGCACTGTGGAAAGTGTGGTAGTTGTCCTTGCCATAGCTGAGCACTTTTCTTATTATGAACAATAAAACAAAACATCTAATAAAGCAACAAGCACTACTGAACAAAAATCAACAAGGTAATACTTACAACTGCCAAAATGCTTTACCATCACCCTGGGTCTGCCATAGCTGGAGAACCCCATTTCACAGCAAGGACTTTAAAAGCCTTTCCCAAGAAAGGCTTCCAAGTTTACCTCAAAAGGGGGTCTAGCTTTTATAAGACCAAATCTACAAGTCAAAGTGACTTGATTTAATTTTTAGCACAGAAACACCTGCGTCTGATGGCATACTTTCCCTGCCAGCCAGGGCCAGGGCTCAGCCAGAGCCAAGACTATGACTGGAAGGGTTTCCCTAACATATTTTAAAAACAAGTTTCTCTGTAAAAACAATTAGGAAAGTTCGTAAAACAACTGGCTTTGTCATTTATCCTTAGCTAAATAATTACTCATACCATGAACAACCTGCAAACAACTAAGCGATGAACATGTGCAACCCCAAATAATATCTTACTCTATAATAAAATAACTGTATCTTGTAATTCAAATGAGCAGATCTCAACAAAAGTTACCTCCATGCAAATTTCACATCACTCATCTCTACAACAAAGGAATTACATTTTATAATTCAGACAAGCATATTTGACAGAACTTAAAATTAATTTCACCGAAACTTAATGTCACTTGAATATAACAAGAGATACACCTTAGAAAACGTAAAGTTAACATTTAACAGGACTTAACAGAACCCAAACTGAGCAATGGATCTGATCACTGGCTCTCTCCAACATAGCTGCACCCAACTGGCTGTGCCACTGCCTCTTCCTGTTGCTGCTGGGAATGGGAATGGCGGTGGCAGCCGCCAGGACCCCCAGTACCAGGGACTGCAGCTGCAGCGCTGGCCAGGCTGCCGGGACCAGGCAGGAGGCAGCGGTGGGGCGCTAGCTTGGCAGCAGAGGCTGGCAGCAGATGGGAGCCCTGGCTGCAGCTGGAGCAGCGCAGGTTGGGAGCCGTGCTGGGGGGGCTTGCAGGGCTCCGCCGGCACGCGATATGGCGTCCGCCCCTCACTGGGCAAACCCTGCTGTGTGCGTGGAGCAGGGACACGTTGTTGCCCCTGCTGGTGCCGCCAGGCTTCCTGGGTTGCTTGCTTACTGCCCACATGCAGAGAGCTGCGGGCATCCCGTGGGCCATTGTCCGGTGGCTGGGCCATGTTGTCACCGGCATGGTACAGCCATGTGCTTGCTGCCATGTGCTTGGCACCATGCACTTGCTGCTGCCGCCACAGCACCACGCCCCTGTGGCTCTGCACGCTCATCCCCTGCCATCTCTGTTGCTGCCGCTACACCTTTGCAGAGGGCAAACAGAGAGGGAACATGCTGTCGGGAAGGGCTTTCCTGGCTCCATCCATGACATGGCATGTCACGGAGTGGCACGAACTCCTCCAAAATGCTGTCTGGCTCTCCTCCAGGATAACAGGGGGCACGGAACAAAGTGCACACAGAGCGACTGGCCATGGCACAGACAGATTCATGCACAGCACAGGCATGCCCAGTGCCAGGGGGCCTCCAGTGGGACAGCAGGGCAGCACTGCAGGGATAGAGAGCTTGGATGACAATCACTCCCATTCTGTTTTCTCACCTGTCCTTGCTACTTGTGAACTCAATGTGGCACCTATTCCCCTAGCCACTCCCTCCCCTGCTCTGTCATCACTGGGTGCTCCAGAAGGTGGTGTCCACGGTGCCTCAGCTGTGGCTTTCTCACTCTATTTTATTCTTATTGGCTTTAAAGTGTCCAACACCAGCTGCCAGGTCATCATGATATTTTTAGGGGTTTCATCACCTCGGGAGGCCAACTCAAATATCAATTCACCAGCCTGCTCCCATGTTTGAATATTAAAAGCAGCTTCTGCGGTAGTTGTCTTTTCCTTGGCTCTTGCACTGTGACACTAAGGTTTGCAGAGCCTATTCAGCATATTTTATCCCCTGATTACTTAAAAAGAGGGTCCATACCCTCACTACAGCTTTTTCTTCTGTTGGGACTCAAGTCCCCATGTCCCCAGCATATGCTTTCCATTTACAGTGGTCCGGACTCTTGCAGCTCTGCACCCTGCCAGCAGCTCTCCAGGCTGCTCTCTCAGCTGGGCTCCATCTCCCCACTCTCCATGTGGCAGGCTGCTGCCAATCACATCAGGGTCACCAATGGTCGCAGTTGAGATGGACGCAACTTGACACTCCAAGGTTCATGTGGCAACAGCAAATTTTATTGTTAACAGTTTTCTTTTATATGGTTTTCAAAAAACCTTGTGTTTAGTTCCAATTGGCTAGAAATTTGTTACCACCCAGCTCACTGGCCAATATCTCCCTGCCTACATGCTTGTCAGGGATTGGCTGGTGTCTGTTGTTTGCATTTGAATCTCTCGGCCTCTTGGTGCCTTCTTCATAGAGATGTTTGCTTCTTTTCCTTTAACAGTATAGGCTGGTCAAGTTATGGTCAGGGTTACTTATGACTGTGAGGCCTCCAGGCCAGCTGTTAGCTGTAACAGTTAAGTCATTCTGAATGCAATTCAAAAAATTCAGAATATATAAGGCTTATTGCAGTCTTTGGTGGGGGGGTATATCCCATCTCTACACTCCCCTCTTTTTGTTTTACCAACATAGACCTGAGAGTGCTATGGGCTCATTCAACAATCGCTTGACATCTAGGGGAATGTGGAATACCCATGACATGGTGCACCCCCCAAAAATGAAAAGAATCAGCCATCTATTTGGATGTATAGGCTGGCCCATTATCAGTCTTTATGGAGACAGGTACTCCAAGGGCTGCAAAAGCGGACAAAAAATGACGCCGAACATCTTACCAAATTCAGGAAAATGTGTAACATTGATTTGCCAGATTTCTAGAGCTTGAGGTCTGCAGGGACTGACTCTGAGGACAGGCAAGGGCACAACCTGTTGACAGTCAGCACAGGCTTGCACAACTGGTCATGCTTGCTTGTGTGTAACCTGGAATTGTTTTCAAAGAGCTGCTGCACTCTGTTGAAAAAACCCATGTGACAGACATGCCTGAGAAAAACCAACATCAGTTCCAGCTAACTGGTCTGCACCGGACATTACCTTCGGAGATGGGGCCAGGAAGACTAGTATGGGAAAGTACATGTAGGATATAATACCTTTTCATACACGACTGCACTGCAAAACGCAAGCATAATAATAAAGAAAAGAGCAATGGGTTAGTTACTTCTTTGATATGAGCTTCTTCTATTATGGTTACTATACCTGCAACATAAGCGGAGTTAGTAACAATGTTAAACTCATTCTGGAATTTTTCAAAAGACCTAACCACAGCTGCTAGTTCTTATTGTGAAGAACCACAAACTACTTCTATATCTTGTAGTCACTGCCCATTATTTTACCACACTATTACAGACCATCCAGTCTTTACAGAACCATCTGTAAATACCATGCAGGCATTGCAAATTGGAACTGGGGAACTGCGGAGGATCAGTAACGGGACATCACGCCAAGATCAATATGATCAAGTGGAGCTGCTTTAATGCAAGAAGCAAGCTATGTTTATTTTGTGTTCCACTGCTCATGCCTCAAGCTAATACATGATTGGTTAAATCCTTCTACGCACGCATTTTAATATTTCAGGTAATTTTAATTAGTCTTTCTTCTTCATGCCTCTCGCTGCAGTTTTCTTGTTTGCCTTTGCATCCTCAACTGTCTGCTTCTGAGGGTGTTATTCTTTCGTGTCCTTCAAGGGCAGAGTGACCTTAGTTTCTATGAAGGCTGGATTGTGCATATGTTGCATTTGTCCATTGTCCTGCAAAAAACTCTCAATAAAATTCAACTTGGATAGGCTGCTGAACAAAGTATGAAAAGGCAAATGAATGCTTAATTGATCAGAAAACCCTTGAAGGGCAACATGAAAAGCCAGTGAGTGTTGCTGCAGCCAATCTAAATAATCTTGGGTCATAGGTAAGTAGATTGTGATGGTATTCACAGGGGTCCGAGGAAGAGGGAAGAGATGAGGATCTGATTCCATGTTTCAGAAGGCTTGATTTATTATTTTATTATATATATTATATTAAAACTATACTAAAAGAATAGAAGAAAGGATTTCATCAGAAGGCTGGCTAAGAATAGAAAAAGAATGGAATAATAACAAAAGCTTGTGTCTCAGACAGAGTCTGAGCCAGCTGACTGTGATTGGCCATTAATTAGAAACAACCACATGAGACCAATCACAGATGCACCTGTTGCATTCCACAGCAGCAGATAATCATTGTTTACATTTTGTTCCTGAGGCCTCCGGCTTCTCAGGAAAAAAAATCCTTAGGAAAGGATTTTTCAGAAAATATCATGGCTACAGTAGATCACAGAGCGATCAGCACCATCAAGTTGCAACAGGTGCTGTCAATCTCTCTGTATTAACAGCAAAATCAGTTCTATGTGGGAAACAGTGTTTTTTCCAAATTGATGTGGCAAAAAAATCCACTCTAAAATAACAAGGGGGTTCTTTTGAGCATCATCCCATTGCACTAACAAGGCATACGGCTGATAAGGGGCATTGATAAGATAAAAATTGACAGGGATAGCATCAACTTCTCTATGAGCCTGTTGAGCACTTAACATCTGTGTGATCTGCTCTAAGGCTTTTGTTGTTCTGGGTGTGAGGGTGCAAGGGGAAGTAAGTTCAGGGTCCCCTTTCAATAACTGGAAAAGGGGGTCAAGTTGTTCAATGGTAATACCTAATACAGGGTGTACCCAATTAATTGCTCCCAAGAACTTTTGCAAATCATTGTGGGTGGATACTCGAGATATCAATTGCAGCTGCAAAGATCTAACAGTTTGATTTAAAAATTTCCACCCTAAATATTTCCAAGGGGCTTCTTCTCATACCTTTTAATTTGCTACTTTCAGAACTTTTCATTTTACTGCCTCAATAACCAATTGTTTTACCCTTGCTGCTTCAGCAGGAGTGCTAACAACAATCAAACTATCATCCATGTAATGATAAAGTAAAACATTAGGGGTTTTCAAGCGTACTGGAGTTGCGCTTGAGGAACAAAAAGTTGGCAAATGGTGGGACTATTTTTCATCCTCTGAGGTGAGACAGAGCAGGGATCCATCCTGAATTAGGTGAAGTGTCTACCAACGGTGAAAAGTCAAACGGCCAAAGCTGAAGGAAAAACTCGCAATCCAAGACAGCAAGGAGACGGAGAAAGAAAAACAGAAAAGACCATGAGGTCAATTTGCCCCGACCTAGAAATTCCTTTGATAAAGAAGAACTGGTGCTAAATGTCATGCGGGATGAATATGTATGAACTTATTGTGAAACTGTATGCATATGCATTTGGAAGGGGGATAAAAGGAGGTCTGAAATTTTCAGGGGTATGCATGCCTTTTGAGGAGAATTTTCTCCGTGTGCGTCCGGTGCCTTAAATAAACATAGCGAGCTTTACAACTTTTATAAAGTTGTGAGGTTTCTTCTTTTCTCTGCAAAACATTATGGCGAGCCAGGCAGGAGTTCTCTGTCCCCGCAGAGGGCAGGGGGGATAGACGGACCTCCAAGACACACCCTAGGATTTTTTTTCATGGTGGAGCTCCGCTTGTCTCAACTTGCCACCTGCGAGGACAGACAACGCCCCACTGGCCTGCGGAGGAAGATACGATATGTACTGAGGGCCCCTGGGGGGGGAGGAAGGAGAGCAATGTTGTAAACCACCCAGAGACGTCTGGGTTCATGGGTTCAGCTGATAGAGCAGCTGCATTAGAGACGGGGTTCATCGTTCTGATAGGGCAGACCGCTAGCGGCTTTGGGGGTAAGCCGGGTGAACCCGTGTATCTGTGTATTGGGGATTCGTAGATTCGTAGTTCTGATAGAGCAGAACTGGTGAGCCTATGTGTGTTTTGTTTGTGTGTGTGTGTGTGTGATGTCCGGACACTGTGTTGGTGTATGGTTAATGTGTGTGGTCAGTGCACTGTGTTTGTGATCGTGCAGGTGATAAGTGTATGGTGTATAAAAGAGAGTAAATCTACAGTGCCCTACAGTGCAGGGGGGGTCAGTACTCCCCGTGTTTGAAGCAGCCGAGTGAGGCCAGAGGCGCCGGCTGCAGCAGGCTGCGGGGGCAGGGAGAGAAGTGCCCCGCGGAGAAGCGAGTGGAGGAATGTCAGTGATGGTATTTATCGTGTTTGAATGTAGTGATTTGTGTAGATTTGGCACATTTTAACCGTGAGTATGAGCTCAGAGAGTTCCTTTGCCTTGGATGTTTGGACTTGATCTCTAGACTGTGTGCTGTTATTTTGATTGTGTCCAGGAAAATTTGATGTGAGTAAATGCCGAATTATGATATGCTGTGTTGTGTTGAGAAAGTGAGCACTTTGAGAAATATGCCCTTTCCCAGTGATTTTGTGTGGTGATTTTCTTCCGCTGCATTGTGGTAATTTGATTCTCAGATTGTATAGTGGTGTTTGTGGAGATTTTAAGATTTTGTTGCAACAAGAGTAGCATTTTACATAGGAGAACTATAGTACGGTGATTTATGTTTAACTTCGATAATGCGAGTTAAAGGAATTCCAAGAATTCTCCCCCTCATAGTAATTCAAGCCTTGGCTCTAGTGAATTTGAGATTAAGGGGGAGGGGGGGAGGAGAGTGTGTGTGTCTGTGTCTGCAGGCATATCAGAGTTTCGGCTGTGACTAGCACAGCCTTTTTGCAAAGCAGCAAAACAAGTGTAAGTAGACACAGTGCTTAATTAGATTGTGCAAGAAGAGAACTAGAAAAGACTGATATTTTGTAAAACAGAGTTTATACAGAAGAGGTGAATGAGATGAATTAGTTAATGAGACTTATGAGATTTATGGGACTTCAGTTGGTACTGCAGTAAGTCTTTACTGGAAACAATCTGCTGAAAGGATTTAAAGTTCTCTGTAACAAACAGAATAGCCTGCCTTTGTGAGCAATTTCGGGGAGCCTTTGGTACATCAAGAGGCTGGCACGCTGTGTAAGTTGACAGTGGCTGTGCCCTGGGCACAGGGACAGCTCTGGCTGCCCTGTCTCCCCAGGGAACACGGGAATGGCCTGTGAGCAAAAGCTGGATGTGCAGGTATTATTGCAGTGCGGTGTTTATGAGAAACACTGGTATTGCTGTTTTGCTGTTCTAATAGGAAGATGAAAGGGATAGAGTTTTTGTATGCTGAAATGTCTTTTGTTTTAAGAAATCACCCAGAATGACAAAGAGACTGTGAGATCGGACCGCCCTCTGGTCTTGGCCCTTGAAAAGGAAAACAAGGCAAAGAGAAAGCAAATCAAACATGTTGTTCAGCATGCAGCATAAGATAGCAACATATGAAATCAGGCAAGGATCATCATGCTGAAATGCAAAGCAATCACAGTTCGCAAAATGAGTACATATGATTTGCTAAAGGCTACCTCCCAAGGTAAGGGAGGAGGGGTAAAGATGACCTCCCCAAAACGGAAGAATTTTTGTCGGCACAAGGGTCATATATTCAGTTTTAAATAAAGCTTTAGTACCTGTGGAGAATGTTTATGTTGTAGTGTGGGGAATGAACAACTGGCCAGTCTGAGAAGGCATACTTTTGCAAACCTTTAAAGTAACATTTGTACTATGTGTACCTAAAAGCTTTTGTACAATTTGCTCAATTTGCTAAACATTCTCAAATGAGAAAGGTTACTCTGGAGGCAAATGATATAAAGATGTTAGGCTTAATATTAACAGACACTGAAATTAAGAAAGACATTAGTAAGGAGATATTAGAATAAGTAAATAAGTGTTTTCAAGGGTATGGGCCTCTGCTGTGCCAGGGAGAGTGAAAGATGCTCCCCCATGGTAATCAAGCTTAATGAAAGAACACAACCAGTGAGAACTGAGTAGTACCCTCAAAGGGAAGGTAAGGAAGGAATCAGTCCAATAACTGATAGTACTGGATTAAGGGCTGTCAATAAGATAACACAGAATTTATACCCTGTGGTAGCAAATCCATGTACTTTACTAACTTGTTTAACACCTGAGCTAACCTGGTTCACTGTTTTAGGCCTAAGAGATGCCTTCTTTTGCCTCCCTATCCACGAAGCCAGCCAGAAAATTTTTGCATTCAAACACAAGCTCACTTAGTCCATGTGCCTGAAGGCTTCAAAATTCCTCACTCCGATTGGAGAACAGCTTGCAAAGACCCAGAGTCCTGGGAAGTTCCACAAGAGGAAAGGAGGCTGTTGCAGTACGTGGACGATCTTCTAGTAGCCACTCGGATGAGGGAAGCGAGAGAAGCCTGGACGGTAAGCCTTTTGAATTTCCTAGGACTCCAAGGATGCAGAGTCTCAAAGAAAAAGGCACCGGTAGTGAAACAGAAGGTAATCTACCTGGGGTAAGAAGTGAGTGCTGAGCAGCAGACTTTAAGGCAGGGAAGCCCTATGCCAAACCCTGAACCCCAGACACCGAAGGAACTCCAAACCTTCTTAGGCATGGCAGAGTAATGCCAGCTGTGGGTTTATAATTATGGACTGTTCGCCAGATCCCTCTATGCTCTTATTGCCAATGGGAACTGAGATCTCCAGTGGACAAGAGACGCCACACGGGCCTTTCACCACCTAGCGAGTCCCCCTCATGTCGGCTCCAGCTTTGAAACTTCCAGATGTAAGTAAAGCATTCTTTTTATTTTTCCATGCAAGGAATTTCCCTGGGAATATTGGCTCAAGACTTGGGTCCATACTGGAGGGCAGTTGCTTACTTCTCTAAGCAACTAGATGCAACTGCCGAAGGATGGCCAGGTTGCCTCAGAGCTGTAGCAGCAGAGGTGCTGAATATTCAAGAGGCACGCAAGTTTACCCTGGGACAAAATGACTGTGCTAGTGTCCCACACAGTGTCCGCAGTACTGGAAGTAAAGGGTGGCCACTGGCTTTTCACCAGAGAGGTTTCTGAAATACCAGGCCACCATGGTAGAGCAAGATGATGTAGAGATAGTGGTGACTAATATTGTCAACCCAGCTTCTTTTCTCAGTGGAATCAAGGAGAAGCAGTACACCATAGTTGCCTAGAGACCATTGAAGCTACCTACTCCAGCCGCCCAGACTTAAAGGACACTCCTCCGGACGATGCAGAGACCTGGTTCACTGACAAGAAAATGACATTGCAAAGTTCACAGTGACTACCTGCAGAGAGGTAATAGAGTCTGGACCCTTACCAACAGGTACCTCTGCACAGGATGCTGAGATAAATGCATGGACTCATGCCTTAGAAACAGAAAAAGGCATTCAGAGTTGTGCATGCACATGGAGCCATCTGGAAGGAGAGGGGACTGCTGACCTCACAGGGAAAGAAGAGACAATCCAGATGCTGGAAGCAGTTCAGCTACCTGAAAAAGCATATTAAGGCACACCAGAGAGTGAGCTTAAAATTGGAGGAAAGAAATGAGCTGGCGGATGGAGAGGCAAAGAAAGCAGCAAAGGGTGAGGTACAGATTTTCCTCGAAGGTAAGCCATAATACAATAATAGTAATCAAAAGAGACGTACAGCTGCAAGGGGTGGGCTACCATTGAAAGAGAGCTAGTAATCCCTTTCCATTTTCGTGGTTACTAGTGAAGGAAGGGCACTAGAAAACACACTAGGGCCTAACTACCTAAAGCCTTTTATAGAGTGTAGCTCCTTTCTCGAAATGACCAAGGCTGCGAGTGATACAGAGTGCATTGAAATGAAGTGTTGACTTTGAAGTAGAAATTCCCACAGGCTTTCTAGAACACACATCTGATTGAAAGAATTGTTGTATCGTTGTCAGGAATTTATATGCCACTATCACTCAGGTGAGCTGATAATGTGATCCTTGCCTCCAGACTGACCTCAAAATACCCCCCGGGCCAAAACTCGGTCAGACTGGGAGAGGCCATGGGCCTGTACAGCAGTGGCAAATCAACTTTTCAGAACTCCCAAGGAAAGGGGGGTATCAGTACTTACTGGTATTAATAAATACATTTTCAGAGTGGCCAGAAACATTCCCCACCAGAATTGTCAAAGCTCAAGAGGTGACCAGATCATTTTTACAAGAGATAATACCACGCTTCAGAGTTCCAGCCACAATATCCTCAGATAAAGAATCACCTTTCATTTCCAAAATAGTGCAACAGATTAGTAGCCATCTGGACATAGATTAGGAACTTCACACCCCATACCGCCCCCAGTCAAGTGGCCAGGTGGAGAGAATGAATCATTTGATTAAGCAGCAAATCATAAGACTGGGGCAAGAAGTTAATCTACCCTAGCCCAAGCTCTTCCACTAGCACTATTGCAAATTCAAACTAAACCTTTTGAGCTAAAGGAATGCTGAATCCTTTTGGAATGCCTTACAGAAGACCATATAGAATACAAGGGGAATGTCCACCTACATGGTGGCATTAAGCAAACAGCTCAGAGTAATTGAGAAACGTGGCTGGAACTCGGAGCAGGGAGTTAGATAGCCTGGGGTTGATGTATATGTTAAGTCTCTTACAGAGAGGACTTCGGAACCATAGTGGGAGAGACCACCGCAAGTACCTCTCACCACCTTCACTGCAATCAAAATCAAGGAGCAGAATGCCTGGATCCATCACTCTCGGGTGAAGAAGGCCCAGAAGCCCCTTCAGGAGTGACACCAGGAGACAATGAACTGAGACTAAAACTTACTCGGGCAAAATGAGTATATTGCGGTCGGGAGTAGCTCATACTTTAGTGTACAGAATTGTTTTGTATGGAATTATAACTGAAGTTTTAGAACTAGAGAGTACCTCTACCCAAAGCAATGCTGAATGGCCTTGGTCCCTGGCATTTAATCAGTATACTGGATCCATGGGAAAAGCTGCTGAGATAAAAGATTTAAACATATCTACTGTAGTAATCCACGAGAATCAGGTATGTGAGGAGCAAGAATAGCAAGAACAGGAACTGTGAACACTTCAAGGAATCTGAGGAGAAGAAATCAAAGTAAAGTGCTGGGTCATCAATAGGATGGCTTATGAGAGACCAGATGTAATTAGTGTCTGAACCTCCCCTGGTGTATATGAACACCAGGAAGTCTGTGATAACCCAAGTGAAACAGACTGTTGGTGTAATTTCACCCTGATACAGCCTGTAGAAGTGACCTGCCTTTGAGCTCGAGTTACTGTCAGACTTTCATTTGAATTCAAAGTGGACACTGCACTTTTTACCACAGCGGGGCCTTATATACCCCATACTAGTTCAGACTCTACCCAAACTCCAAACTTGAACCTAATGTTGTAAAGAATGTGACTGAACAACAGCTATTATTTAATCCAGAATGGTCTCTCAAACGTGTGGAGTTGATAATGCAAATTAACATCTCAAAAATCCAACCAGCCTGCTCCTCTTTCCTAAAAACTTCCTTTGAGGGCTGGACAACATGGTCACAAATACAGGCATATCTCAGGAGCAGAACAAGAAAGGAAGGAGCCAGCTCTCCTGGTGCCTAAAACCAGGAACACCAAGAATTCAGTTTCCTTAGGTCATTTTCCAAGCTGGTTGGCTGAACCCCCAGGCAATGGCTGGTAAAGGGTGCTGAACTGCAGGTGGTAAACTAACCCAAGCAAGGAAGGTGATTTTCCTTATTTATAGCTATCCTAGCTATCCCTTTTCCTACTGAGATTTGGATCAGTGATTGTCCCAGTCTGAGGCAGTTGGATTCTGCTTAAAAGAGGTAGAGAGAGAGAGACCCCCTCAGAGCTCAGCAGCAGGCTGTAGGATTTTGAGCATCACTTTTGTGCTGAGTGTTTCAAGTAGCAGAAACCTGATCCCAGTTTCTTCTGAGGCACTGCAATGAATTTAGGCTCTTCTCTCAAGATTTCCCCTCCATTATCTTCTGCCCTAAACACAGTCCACAGCTTGATCTTAGCTAGGGGCAAGGTGGGTGAGGTTTTGTAGACCAGGAGAGACATTCCTGCTTGCCACACATCTGAGAAATCAGGTGCTTTGGAGGGAGAGGGAGAGGTTAGATTCCCTGAGGTCTCTACATTTCAGAACAAATATCTGCCTCAAGTATGACCTAAACCTCTGTCAGATACACTTGTGAAGTGTGTCTGAATTTGCAGTATGAGCCCAGCACATCCCTCTGGCAGGGAGGGATGATCATGGACAGAAAGCAATTCCTGTTCCCCATAACAAACATCTAACTGGCATATTAGGGACAAGATTAGGAGTTTTAAATGGAATTGATTCAGAAATACTGATGAATAAACTGGCTGCTGCAGCAGGTAGCCTAACAAAATTGAAGCAGCCTTTATAGAAATCTCTATTGGCATTAGGAACTAGCCAGTCACAGATTTCAAAAGTACTGCCAAAGTAAAGAAGTATGAAAAGGCCGAGGTCCAAGAACACAAGTTGATAGTAGAAGCACTTAGTATAGTTCAAGATAATATGTCTTTAGCTTTCAGTTGTATACAAGCACAGTTATGGATACAAGCAACAGCAGCTCTGATCATATAAGAAAGGGGTGAAGGTAATTTTCCAGCTGAAATTCGGAAAATTGAGTGAGACAATGCAATTGATTTTGAAAGGAAGTTTCAATCCTGGTGGACTATGGTGAATTTCACCTATGATCCTCTTTCTAATGTGGCCACTGCCTTTGTGCTTACCATATGTAATGCCACTGTTTATGTTATCCATCCCATCATTGCCCTAAGATTAAACCATGAAGAAACAACACTCTATCCTTCAGAACATAGAGTGTGGGCACGAAAAGATGAATGGAAAGTGGCAGACAGTAAACTTAGAATCCTGCATTACTAGAGAACAAATGAGATTCATTTGTGAAAGCAATACTGTTAATGCCCAGGATGTGTTTGGACACTGAACAGAGTATTTGCCACTTTGAAATTCATCCAGTCACTGATCAGAAAACTGTGCTCGTATATACTGGAAAAGAGTGTATGTTTGAGAACTGCTTGTGCTGCTGTACAAATTGATAGCAATGATGTTATTCTGTCTAGTAGAAACCATTCTAATCTCTGTATTTGTAATTTTGTTAAGATTATTGGGTGTGATTTTTCGTATTTGGTACCAGTAACATCCCACCAGCTGATTACAGCCAATTACACAATGTATCACAGACTACTACCTACCCCTATTGGGGTGAACCTTACATTGGTAAAACAATTAATTAAGCACCAAGACCTATTAGAAGTCTTGAAAGGAATCCAAGAAAGTGGAAAGAAAACCTTAATTACTGTCCAACATGATACAAAGGAGATAACCAGACTTCTACAAAGAATAAAATATGGATCATCACTCTTGAGATGTGATCTTTGGGTGGTCACCAACTGCAAATGGAATCTTTAATAAGTTGTGCCACCCTATTCTAGTTTTACTAATATTAGTTGGGATAAGCTCAGGATTATCTACTACATTGTTAATTTGGAACTGGAGAATACTACAACGAATGGCTGTACTAACCTCTTTATCAAACGTACATAGTGAAGCATTAAAAGACACTTATTGCCATGAAAGTTTTCATTAAGTAAAAGAATTTACTTATTTCCTAGGAAAGGGGGGAATGAGACAGTAAAAATCCATTTTGAATTAGGTGAAGTGTCTAGGAGAGGTGAAAAGTCTGTGAGGCCAAAGCTGAAGGAAAACTCGCATGCCGAGACAGCAAGGAGACAGAGAAAGAAAAACAGAAAAGACCACGAAGTCAATTTGCCCCGACCTAGAAATTCCTTTGATAAAGAAGAACTGGTGCTAAATGTCATGCGGGATGAATATGTATGAACTTATTGTGAAACTGTATGAATATGCATTTGGAAGGGGGATAAAAGGAGGTCTGAAATTTTCAGGGGTACGCATGCCATTGAGGAGAATTTTCTCCGTGTGCGTCCGGTGCCTCAAATAAATATACCGAGCTTTACAACTTTTATAAAGTTGTGAGATTTCTTCTTTTCTCCTCAAAACAGAGGTAAAACTTTCCAGTTATATCTTTGGTGTGGCTAGGTAGCATTAATGGAAGGCACAGAAAATGCAAAGCGGGGGGGCGTCGTGTTCACAAAGTGGTATGGTAAAAAAACAGTCTTTGAGATCAGTGACGGTCCAGGATTGTGGCAACATCCCAGGAGACCGAGGGCTCCCATAGGCACAATAACATCATTGATTTTCCTAAGATCATGCAGCAATCACCATGCTCTACTCTTTTCCTGAATAACAAAAACAGGAGAGTTCCATGGACTGGTTGAAGGAGCAACATATCCAGCTTGCAACTGCTCTTGCACAAGCTGATGCAAATGTTGCAGCTTCTCCCAAGGAAGGAGCCACTGGTTGAGTCGCACAGGACGGTCTGTTGTCCAGGTGAGGGCCAGGACATGCTGCTCAGCAGCAGGCCCTATGATAAATTTGTTCCCAGCATAAGATCCCATTGACTAAGGCAGTTTTGTCCCCACAAAGTAACAAGGAGTGAGAGTATGAGTAAGAGCCTGAATGAGAGATGCGGGACTCCAGGCGGTTCTTCAAAATAGTTTATTGCATCCAAGACTGTCACCATGATATTTTCTGAAATATCCCTTTGCCAGGATTTTTCTCCTGAGAAGCTGAGAAGCCTCAGAAAATAAATGTAGACAATAATTATCCAATTGCTTGGAATGTGGTCTGGAGGTTGCTTACCAACAGGTGCATCTTTGATTGGTTCCATGTGAATTGTTTTTACTTAATGACCAATCCCAGTCCAGCTGTGATGGACTCTCTGGTCAGTCATGGGTTTTTATTATCATTCCTCTTTTAGCCTTCTGATGTCTCCTTTCTCTTTCTTTAGTACAGTTAGTATAGCTTTAGTATATAATTTCTTATATTATAATATAATATCATATCATAATAAATCAGCCTTCTGAGAACTTGGAGTCAATTCTCATCTTTCACCTCCTCCTGGGGACCCTCACAACACTGCAACACAAGACATTACAGCAGTCCAGGGTTGTGGGTGACAGAGCCTGTGCCTACAGCTGTCAGCTCTAGCTGCAGGCAAGCCTGAAGATGCTTTAGTTTTGGCTACAATGCATTATATACTTTTCTTTGCTGGGCATCTTAATACAGAAGAACCAATCTATACCTTTACTTTTACCTATAGCCTATCATAACTACTATAATTACCATATTCAGGTTACTATTGTCCAATCACTAAAAGTTAGTGCATTACAGCTTAAACTAGAAATTGCTGTTCAGTTTTCTCGCAGTGGAAAATTCTGAGACCTTTTTTCTACTTGCAACATCAGAAGACTTGTTTGCCTGTGCTTTCTGCTTGGTAAAAACATCTTGTTTGAGGTAGGTTTATCCTTTGCTCTAAGCCATAAAAACCCCTTCTAACTAACACACCCTTTGCCTTCTTAGTTAGCCAGTAAGACTGGCTTAGCAATTCTTTTCTTCTACATCAAAACATTCTTTCATTTCTATTCCTTTTTCAGATTCTACATTCAAAAATCTTTCTGATGAGCATACATATCTGTGAGACTTTCTTGTCAATCTTTCATCCTTCCCAACAAGTATGTAAGGTTTCGTGGCGGCAGTATGACGCTCAGGGTCCTCGATTTTGACAAAATTGGCACTGCTTTGGAATAGAAAGGCCTGCAACTCCAGCTAGACCTTTAGCAGCTTGAGTCAGGGGCCAATGACTGGGCCATGCTGAGAAGGCTATAACAGTACAATCAGCACCACTGCCAAGTATACCTGCAATTTTTAGCTTCCTGTTTTGATGCCAAAGGGAACATTTGAGAGTGGGTCTATGGCAGGAAAGTGATTGTGCCATAGGATCTGTGGCTGTACAGTGGAATCAAAGCCACTATTACCTCTAACTCATGGAAGATTGCCAGGGGGATCAGCATGAAAATAAACAAGTAGAGCAATTCGTGTCCTGTTGGAATGCATGAAATAGAAGCCTCTCTGAGTCCCTCAGAGAGAGAAAGGAATGCAGGGATTGAATTGGAACCTTTAGAGAAACGGAAATATATTAAGCCACGCAGACATGCAGTAGGAGTGTAAGTTTTAGTTTTAAATAAGTAGAAATATATCTGAAATGCTTTAAGAGACTGTGTTAGCTAGTAAAAAGCCCTAAGGCCTAGTTTAACATTGTGTAGCGTTACCTTTCACAAAATTAACTTAGCTCCAGACATAACAAAAACATAGCAGAACATTGCTTGCATTTCTAGATAAAACAGATAGAACTATTTTCGTGAACAGATAGAACTATATGGGTAAATTTTGTGTATGAACTAACACTACTTTCGCACATTAGAATTAAACTCGGATAGGTGTAGGGAGAATGTTTTAGAATCTTGTTTTTAGGTGATTGGATGATTTATGAATAAAATCCCCCTGTATTAACGTGCAAGAGGAAGATGGTAGTAGCTTCTGCTAGCTGCTACTGCTTCTATTGCTTCTGCTAATTCTGCTCAGAACATCGGGACTCTATGCCAGAAAGCTTTTAGCACGGACTTTAATACTCTGAACTCTTCACCTTCAAGGCTGATGTATTCATGCAATAAACAACTTTGCAGCAACTAACAACTGCTCCTGTCTCTTTGAAGACCCAAGACCCACAAAAAACTCAACAGTGTCCCTTCACAAATCTGACACGAGGGTACATGGGTCCAAACCATTATCTGAATCTCCCCTGTAAAATCCGCATCTATGAGTTCAGGGAGAACAAAAAAGCCCTGCATTGTGGCCGATGATTGACCGATCAAAAGTGCACTGTACCCATGGCCCGGTGGTCCCTGGACACCTGAAGCCAAACAGTGCACACTGCTATGCTGGAGAGTTATTGTGATGGCGAAGGCCAGGTCCATGCCGGTGCTGCCTGCTATCCAGGCTCACAAGGCGTTTGTGGGGATGAATACAGTGGGGTTTGATTTGCTATGCAAGCGCTGTTCTCCCCTTGGCAGTTTCCCAGAGGGCCCATTGATGTAGATGGGAGTGGCTCCCCTTCTTTAGCAAATTTAGATTGGCATTGTTTTGCATAATGCCATGCTTTCCAGCAATGTGGGCATGCATCTGGTTCCCAGGAACTACTTTTTTTCTGGGGGCATTCACATCTCATGTGACCCATCTTCCTGCATGAAAAACAAACACTTGATCCCAAGCAAATGTTCATTGTAGCAAGATCCTCAGAAAGCAAGGTCATGTGGTGACTGGCAGCACGAATTCCCTGACAAGCCTTAAGCATTTCTATGACAGTGGGGGCTTGCAGGGGCCATAAAACTTTTTGACAGTCAGAGTTTGCATTTTCTACTGCTAGCTGCTTCAGTAATTCTTCTCGTGTGGTGACGTTGTCTGTCTGCTTATCTAGAGTGGCTTTTAGCTTATCTAGAAACTTGATTAAAGGTTCATCAGCTCCCTGTCTTATATTAACAAATGAAGTTGTAGAGACACCTTTGACTGGCACTTTACAAAAAGCCCATAAAGCGAGTTTCTTTGACTGTTGAAGAGCTTCCTCAGGCAATCAAGCTTGTCTAGAGGTAGTAAGACAGAGTAAAAATCCATTTTGAATTAGGTGAAGTGTCTAGGAGAGGTGAAAAGTCTGTGAGGCCAAAGCTGAAGGGAAAAACTGCAGGGCAGAGATAGTGAGGAGACAGAGGAAAAAAACATAAATGACCACAAGGTCAATTTGCCCCCGACCTATGAATTCTTTTGATAAAGAGGAACTGGCGATAAATGTCACGCGGAATGAATATATATGAACCTATTGTGAAACTGTATGCATACGTATTTGGAAGGGGAGATAAAAGGAGACCTGAAATCCTCAGAGGTGCGCATGCCTTTTGAGGAGAATTTTCTCCGCATGTGTCCGGCGTCGTAAATAAACATACCGAGCTTTACAACTTTTATAAAGTTGTGAGGTTTCTTCTTTTCTCCGCAAAACATTCTGGCGAGCCAGCCAGGAGGAAGAGATACCTTCTGTCTTCGTCTCTGTCCCTGCAGGGGCAGGGGGGAATCGACGGACTCCTAGGCATGCCCCAGGATTTTCCTGGAGGAGGCCACGCTCGTCTCAGCCTGCCTCCTGTGAGGACAGACAAGGACCTGCTGGCCTGCGGAGGAGAATACGTTATGTACTGAGGGGCCCCTGGGGGAAAGGAGAGCAAGGGAGTAAATCACTCAGAGACGTCTGAGTTCAGCTGATGGAGCAGCTGTATTAGAGACAGGGTTCATCGTTCTGATAGGGCAGATTGCAGCGACTCTAGGGGTGAGTCAGGTCAACCCGTATATGTGTGTGTCGGGGTTCATTGTTCTGATAGGGCAGAACTGCTGAACCCGCGTGTGTTTTGTTTGTGTGTGTGCGTGTGTGTGTTGTGTCTGGACACTGTGTTGCTGTATGGTTAATGCATTGTGTGGTCAGTGCACTGTGTTTTTAATCGTGCAAGTGTATAAGTGTATGGTGTATAAAAGAGAGTAGATCTAGAGTGCTCTACAGTGCGGGGGGGGGGGGAGTTTCCTACCCGCGACTGGAGGGGCTGAGTAAGTACTGGCCAGGGCAGGCTGTGGGGGCGGGGAGCACCCGACAGAGAAAATAGAGTAAGCAGTGGAAAAGCGTGGGTGAGGATGTTTATTGAGTAAAGGTGGTAAATTGTGATGTAGATTGTGCACGCTTTCACTGTGGCTAGACGAACCCAAGGGGTTCCGCTGCCCCAGTGGTTTGGACTCGACCCTTGGGAGTTTGTGAATCCTGTGAATTACTGGATAGATAGAGGAGACAAATGAGTTTATTTAGAGGGGCTCTACCGGATTTCAGCTGGTACTCTAGTAGGTCTGGACTGGGAACAACTTGCCGTAGAGGATTTAGAGTTCCCTGTAATAAACGGAATAGCCTGCCTTTGCGGGAAATTTCGGGTAGCCTTCAGTGCATCAAGAGGCTGGCACTCTGCGTGGGTATTATTGCAGTGCGGAGTTTGTGAGAAACGCTGGTACTTCTGTTCTAATAAGCGTCAGGGCACGTGGCCCGAGTGTAGATAAGAGGTTTCTGATCAAGCTGATTCAGAGTCTAAGATCTTAAAGCTTGTGTGTGGAAAATCACATCTGATACCTGCCACCTGGAGTGTGTGGGAGGAGGACTGGAAAACTAGTGTGAAGGTCTGTGAAAAGAAGTTTGGGTGGAAGTGAGATAGGGCAAGAGGGAAATAATGGGAACTAACCAGAGCAAGGAAGTCCCTCGGGCTAGCCCCTTAGGGTGCATCCTGGCCCACTGGAAGGAAGTCATCAGCAGGGGGGGCTCTGAGAATAAAAAGGATCTAATCCAATATTGCACACGCTGGTGGCCCTTATACAGGTTAGAGGATGGAGCAAGGTGGCCACCCACTGGAACCCTAGATTATAATACCTTACTGCAGTTAATGTTGTGTTTAAGACGGGAAGGTAAATGGGATGAGGTTTCATATGCTGATATGTTTTTTGTTTTAAGAAATCACCAAGAATGGCAAAGGGACTGTGGGATTAAATCACCCTTAGACCCACTGGTCTTGGCCCTTGAAAAGGATAAAAAGGCAAAAAGAGGGCAAATTAAACGCTGTTGTTCACCATGCAGTATAGGACAACGGTGTATGAGATCAGATAAGGTCTATCATTCTGAGGAGCAAGAACAAGATACATTTGAGTGGATGAAAGCTCCTCCTCGAAGGCGGGGGGTTGAGGCTGAAACTGAGGATGAGGATGAAGGGAACTTCCCCAAAATGAAGGAGGACTCAGGTGGGGAAGGCACATCTACTAGAACCCACCCCACCCCATAATAGTACAGTTGCATCCAGAACCAGGAGGCAAGTAGTGTTGCAGGCCCCTCTGCGAGAGGCAGTGGGACCAGAAGGAGGTAAATTAATGATTAAAGTTCCATTTACCACCCTTGATTTAGAGGCATGGGAAAGGATTGCTAGGAATTATCGTGTTGATCCGATACTCACTGCCAAACATCTATGATATGTTATCAAACAACACAATCCAGACTGGGCTGACATCCAGCTGCTACTAGATGCTTTCACTGAAACAGAGAAACAGCTGATCCTAAAGACAGCAGGGACTTTGACAGTGGATTACTGCAAGGCCACACAGCTAGATGTAAAAGAACATTTCCCCCTCCAAGACCCAGAATGGGACCCTAATGTGTCAGCGGAGGTAAAGAAATTAGCAGAGTATCAAGAGTGGATAGCAACTGGGGTGGAAAGAGCTATTCCAAAAACCATAAACTGGTCTGCCTTATATTCCCTTAAGCAGGGGCCTTCTGAGACTCCATCTGAATTTCTAGAGCGTTTAAGGGATAATATGCGTCATCATACATCATTAGATCGGGAGTCTGAGATAGGGATAAATCAACTAGTTAATTCATTTTTGGGGCAGTCTGCTGGAGATATCAGGCGTAAACTTCAGAAAATTCAGGGACTGGATGGGAGGAATCTTGAAGTCTTGCTAGAGGAAGCCTGGAGGGTATTTAGTAACAGGGAAGAAGGATATAAACAAGGAATGAAAAAGTTGGTGGCAGTGGTACAGGAGGAAAGGCAGAGAAAATACAACCAGGGACCACTGAGACAAGGACCACCTCGGCTGAGCAGGAACCAGTGTGCAATCTGCAAAATAATTGGCCACTGGAAAGACCAATGCCCAGAACGGAGAAGCGGTGACCAACAGATGGCTGCACATGTACAAAACAACTGAGGAGGACTGGGGGATTCTGCCCCAGCGGATCCACTGGTTATAACAATGAGGCTGGGGGAAGAAGGGAAAAGGGTGGAATTCTTGGTTGATACGGGAGCTACATATTCAGTTTTAAATAAAGCTTTAGTACCTGTGGAAAATGATTATGTTGTAGTGCAGGGGGCAACTGGCCAGTCTGAAAGGGGATATTTTTGTAAACCTTTGAGGTATAAATTGGGAAAACAATGAGGTACTCATAAATTCTTGTACATGCCCAATTCACCAAAGGCACTTTTAGGCAGAGATTTATTGGAGCAATTACAAGCAACCATTACATTCAAAAATGGGGAAATTACTCTGGAGGTGAATGATCAAAAGTACATAGAGGTATTAAGTTTAACCCTAACAGCTATTGAAATTAAGGAAGAAATTGATGAAGAAATACTAGGTCAGGTATTTCCCGGGGTGTGGGCCTCTGATGTACCAGGCAGGGTGACAAATGCCCCCCCATAGTAATTAAGCTCAAGGAGGGAACACAACCAGTGAGAATCAAGCAGTACCCCCTGTCCTGGGTTGACTATATGATGCTTTTATCCCCAGTTGTCTCATTCTGTTTATGTTGAATAATAATAAGCTTTGTACCTTTAAGAGTGTTACAGAGAGTGAAGGGGGGGAGAGAAGAAGCACGCAGTTTGTTTTCAGACACTGCACTCACTCCTCCACATTCCTGCTCCTGACTGTGTGGTCTGTGGACAGACAGCGGGGCAGAGAGCTCTTCTTTTGCTTTTTTAGTTAGTTTTTAGCTAGCTGAGGCAAAGAAGTTCCCTGGACTGTTTTTTTTTCCTTTTTCTTTGGACCTCTTGAAACTGCTCTGGACTGAAAACCCAGGAGAACACTGGCAGCTGCAGCTGTGGCCCATCGGGCAAGGCCTGGCCTGCTACAATTCCAGCACCGGAGGGGCTGATCAGAGACTGAGTGAGCTGAGCTTCAATCCGGGGTTTTCTCAGTTTGTCATCTCTTTTAGAGTGGCAAGGGGGTCTCATTGTTTTGATATTGTTTTGGCTTTATTGTTTAATAAACAGGTTTTTTCCACCTTTCTCCAAGGAGGTATTTTTTCCCTCCCGGACCAGTTGGGGGGAGGGGCTGATTGGATCCGCTTTTCCCACCGGAGCTCCTCTGGGGGATTCTTCCCCAAAGTTGCTCTGAACCTGGACAAATACATGAATTGGCGCCCAACGTGGGGCTCAAACTCAAGACCCTGAGATTAAGAGTCTCTGGCTGGAACTCGGATCCGGGAGTTAGATGGACCAGTACATAACATACAGACTGGAGATTATGTATATGTTAAGTCTCTTACAGAAAAGACCTTGGAACCACAGTGGGAGGGACCGTTCCAAGTGCTTCTCACCACCTTCACTGCAATCAAAATCAAGGAGCAGAACGTCTGGATCCATCACTCTCGGGTGAAGAAGGCCCAGAAGCCCCTTGAGGAGTGACACCAGGATGCAATGAACTGAGACTAAAACTTAGTCGGGCAAAATGAGTATATTGTGGTCGGGAGTAGCTCATACTTTAGTGTACAGAATTGTTTTGTATGGAATTATAACTGAAGTTTTAGAACTAGAGAGTACCTCTATCCAAAGCAATTCTGAATGGCCTTGGTCCCAGGCGTTTAATCAGTATACTGGATCCATGGGAAAACCTTCTGAGATAAAAGATTTAAACCTATCCACTGTAGTAATTCATGGGGATCAGTTATATGAGGAGCAGGAATGGCAGGAACAGAAACTGTGGACATTTCAAGGGATCAGAGGAGAAGAAATCAAGGTAGGGTGCCGTATGATAAATGGGACGACTTATGAGAGACCAAATGAAATCAGTGTTGTAACCTGTCCTGCCTGGTGTATACAAACACCAGGAAGTTTGTGATAGCCTAAGTGAATCAGACTGTTGGTGTAATTTCACCTTAAAACGGCCTGTAGAAGTGACTTGCCTTTGGGCTCAGGGTGCTATCAGACTTTCATTTAAATTCACAGTAGACACTGCACTTTTTACCACAGCAGGACCTTATACAACCCATGCTAAGACTCAAATAGTTCAGACTCAACCCAAACTTGAACCTGAGGTGTATGAAATAGGCCCCTATGCAGCGAGGAATGTGAGTGAACAACAACTATTATTCAATCCAGAATGGTCTCTCAAACGTGTGGAGTTGATGATGCAAATTAACATCTCAAGAATCCAACCAGTCTGCTCCTCCTTCCTAAAAACTTCCCTTGAGGGCTGGACAACATGGTTACAAAGACAGGCATATCTCAGGAGCAGAATAAGAAAGGATCTAACTGGCATATTAGGGACAGGATTAGGAGTTTTAAATGGAATTGATTCAGAAATACTGATGAATAACCTGGCCACTGCAGCAGGTAGCCCAACAAAATTGAAGCAGCCTTTACAGTCATCTCTATTGGCATTAGGAACTAGCCAGTGGCAGATTTCAAAAGTACTGCCAAAGTGGGAAATGGCCAGGGACAAAGACCACAAGTTAATAGTAGAAGCACTTAGTACAGTTCAAGATAATGTGTCTTTAGCTTTCAGTTGTATACAAGCACAGTTATGGATACAAGCAACAGCAGCTCTGATCATATAGGAAAGGGGTGAAGGTAATTTTCCAGCTGAAATTCAGAAAGTTGTCTGGTATAATGCAACAGATTTTGAAAGGAAGTTTCAATCCTGGTGGACTATGGTGAATTTCACCTATGATCCTCTTTCTAATGTGGCCACTGCCTTTGTGCTTACCATACGTAATGCCACTGTTTATGTTATCCATCCCATCATTGCCCTAGGGTTAAACCATGAAGAAACAACACTCTATCCTTCAGAACATAGAGTGTGGGCACGAAAGATGAATGAAAAGTGGCAAACAGTAAACTTAGAATCCTGCATTACTAGAGAACAGATGGGATTCATTTGTGAAAGCAATACTATTAATGCTCAGGATGTGTCTAGTCACTGAACAGAGTATTTGCCACTTTGAAATTCATCCAGTCACTGATCAGAAAACTGTGCTCGTATATACTGGAAAAGGGTGTGTATGCCTGAGAACTGCTTGTGCTGCTGTAAAAATTGATAGCAATGATGTTATTCTGTCTAGTAGAAATCATTCTAACTTCTGTATTTGTAATTTTGTTAAGATTATCTGGTGTGTTTTTTCGTATTCGGTACCAGTGACATCCCACCAGCTGATCAAAACCAATTACACAATGTATCACAGACTATCACCTACCCCTATTGGGATGAACCTTACATTAGTAAAACAATTAATTAAGCACCGAGACCTATTGGAAATCTTGAAGGAAATCCAAGAAAGTGGAAAGAAAACATTAATTACTGTCCAACATGATACAAAGGTGATAACCAGAGTTCTACAAATAATAAAACAAAATATGGATCATCACTGGTGAGATGTGATCTTTGGGTGGTCACCAACTGCAAATGGAATCTTTAATAAGTTGTGTCATCCCATTGTAGTTTTGTTAATATTAGTTGGGATAAGCTTGGGATCATCTATTATACTGTTAATTTGGAACTGGAGAATACTACAATGAATAGCTGTATTAACCTCTTTGTCAAACACACATGGTAAAGCATTAAAAGACACTTATTGTCATGAGGGTTTGCATTAAGTAAAAGAATTTACTTATTTCCTAGGAAAGGGGGGAATGAGACAGAGTAAAAATCCATTTTGAATTAGGTGAAGTGTCTAGGAGAGGTGAAAAGTCTGTAAGGCCAAAGCTGAAGGGAAAAACTGCAGGGCAGAGATAGTGAGGAGACAGAGAAAAAAACCAGAAATGACCACAAGGTCAATTTGCCCCCGATCTATGAATTCTTTTGATAAAGAGGAACTGGCGATAAATGTCACGCGGAATGAATATGTATGAACCTTTTGTGAAACTGTATGCATATGTATTTGGAAGGGGAGATAAAAGGAGACCTGAAATCCTCAGAGGTGCGCACGCCTTTTGAGGAGAATTTTCTCCGCATGTGTCCGGCGTCGTAAATAAACATACCGAGCTTTACAACTTTTATAAAGTTGTGAGGCTTCTTCTTTTCTCCGCAAAACAGTAGGTGCCATATTGGCCCTCTACTACAAAAGCTTCAGCCCTGATAGGTTGCAAGACATGCCCGTGGAGTTGCTGTAAATTGTCCATGTCTTGAACAGTGCAAAACTTTCTCCATTCTGACAGACAGACAGTGAATTGCACACCCATCAGCACAAGTTGTGTGATTTGTTTAAAGTCTTGTACTTCCAAGTTATATGAGTTCACCACAGTTTCCAAAGGACTAAAAGTAAAAAGGGCACTAATGCCATTGTCTAAGGCATAGCAACACAGCTCTTTTATAATACCGTAAGGCAAGCCTTCTACAGTGCTTTTTGTTTGTTAATTTAAGATTTATTTAAATTTAAGATTTCTTGGTTAATGTATTAAAGAGTCTGGTAGGTTTTGGTGTTGGTTAATTATTCATGTATTTGGTTTTTGTTGTGTGATTGGATTAGGAGAAAGGTAAAGTAGGTTTAAAATTTTAAAAGGGTATAAAGAAAATTTTATTAATAGTAATTAAAAGGAAAATAAAGTAGTAGGAATTAAAATAAATTTTTTAGAAATTTTTTTTCACTGATAATGTAAAGAAACAGAACGTAGAATTTTTACTTAGTTTACTACTTCTAAAATAGTCTTTCTTCAGTTCACTTAGGGAGAGAAGTTTTTCTTGTTTATGTTATGGAGACTTTTCTACAAGAGGAAAAAATAGTTCTTTCATGGTTCTCAATTTTTATCATTAGCAGCTGCCTGGGGAAATTTGCAATCATTAAGTCCTTATTTTTTACAAGCTTTCCTATAGTTTGTCTATGGGTTATGTTGACTTATGGGGTATTGTTTTAAAGATGAGCTGTTTAAAAGTTCTTATTATCTATTTCTAAAATCATCTTCATCCCTGGGAACAGAGATCGTCCTCTGGGAGCAAAAGATTACTCTTCTCTCTTTCTTTGTTTAAACTTCTCATGGGATCACAGTTATTTTAACATCTGCTTACTTTAACATGGAGGCTTTTGCTCGACATCAATTTGAACGTTTTATCTCCCCATAGTTTCATGGGTTCTAGGGAAAAAGAGTATTTTTCTCTATAGCTCACAAGAGAATTTCAGCCCCAAGATCAAGGTATGTCTCCATCCCTCCCATCTGGGATTTGACTTTTTCTTTACTGACTTTGATGTTTTTGTTGTTCTTTTATATGTTTGCATCTTGTTTTTTCTCTCTTACTCAAGGGAGGATTGGAGCACTGAAAAGGTTAATATGTTGCCTGGGCTTTGCAAATGGTCACTAGCTTTCTAGTAGCTAGAAGTTTTATATTACTTCTCTAAATGTCTCTCATGTCAAACCATAACACCTTCCCATCTAGGTGGTTGGTTAGCCTGGTAAATGTCTGGAAAAGCATGCAATAAGTCCACATCCCCCTCTGCGGCAGCTTCTTTTCTCACTACTGCTTATCACTTATGCAAATTGGAGGGAAAAGGAACTGGCTCCCTTACAGGATCAAATGGATCAGGGGACCAGAGGTTATCCTCTGGTTCTCCTCCCACAGCCCCGACAAACTTATGATTAGAGCATGGAAGGAGCCAGCACGGCTGTTGCTGTAGCACAAGTCCTTTTTTTTCATGTCCCCATTTGCTGCATGTGCCGTGAGTGCCTTGAATACTTTCCGCCATGGACACAAAAGCTCTGCCAGCATTCTGTCACCCCGCAGAGCTTGGTCCCACTAAAGCATGCCTTAAAGCATCCTTTTTCTGAGGGTCAAAAACATTGGTGCTATTTAGAATCGTATCACAGTCTTTAGCCCATAACAAGAGTCTGTTAAATTCTGTAGATTCAAATTTAGCCTCTCCTACCAAAATAGCGGTAGCTACTATAGTTTGAATATGTACTGGCCAGCCACGGCTCACTGGATCCAACAATTTTGATAAATAAGCTACTTGTCTCTCCACTCCTTCCCACTCCTGGACTAAAACTCCATGAGCTGCTCCACCATCCACATTCACACACAGATGAAAGGGTTTTTCTAATAAGGGTAAGATCAAAGCTGCTACCGAGACTAGCTTCAACTTCAATTCTTCTAATTTATTGTCATTTTTCCAAGTACACTTTATATCGTCTCCCTCTGTCAATTTTTCATATAAAAAAATTTACTGCCTGCATATACCCTTCAATCCATAGTCTACAATACCCCAATAATCTGAGCAGCCTTCTAACTTCCTTCTTTGTAGAGGGAGGGGGAAGAGATAAAATCCCTGCAATCCTCTCAGGATTTAGCTTTCAGCTATCTTTGCTTGTTAAGTGGTCAAGATATTTTACTTCTGATTCCACAAATTGTCTTTTCCCTTTTGATACTCTTAATGCTTTTTCCCCAGGAAACTTCAAAAGTTTTATATAACTTCAGCTTCCTCTGATAATAAAAGATCATCCACATATTGGGTAATTTTTATTCCAGGAGGAGTGGGCAAAGTTTGTAATATATCTTCTAAAGATTGTCCAAATAGGTTTGGAGACTCAGTAAATCCCTGTGGTAATTTTGTCCATCTTACTTGCTGCATTCTCCCAGTATTTGGATCCTCCCATTCAAAGGCAAAAATATTTCGGCTTTCCCCTTCTGATGGGCAAGCCCAAAAATCATCTTTAAGATCACTACACTAAACCACTGATGCTGGGGTGGGACTTTACTTAAGAGCATAGGGATTGAGTACCACTGCGTAACAGGTCCAAATTATCTTGTTAACTTCCCTTAAGTCTTGTACTAATCTATAATTCTCATCAGGGTTCTTTACTGGGAGAATAGGGATATTATGAGGAGACATACAAGGTTCCAATGTCCCATCCTTTATCAATTCTTCTATTACTGGCTTTAAGCCTTCTCTTCCTTCTAAGGATATAGGGTACTGATGCACTTGTATGGGACATTCTTCTCTCTCAGTCATGACCCTTATGGGGTCAATATTCAGTCCCTCCCTATTTCCCTGCCCAGCCTAAATGTCTTTGTTAATTTTTTCCTCATCTTGTCCGAGTTTTAACACTTTAGCTGTCATCTCCCCTTCTGGTATGACCCTTGTTCCTAGGTGCACCCGTAAGTCCTTCCCCAATAAGTTGCTACTTGCTCCAGGAACTAAGAAGATATCTCCCATCCCTACTCTGGTTTTCCCTTCAATTACTACATTTTTAATGACAGGAACTTTAAACCTTTCTCCTTTTGCTTCTGTTACCTTCACAGTGTCATTACTGACATCCCATCCCTTAGGGATATTTACCACACAAGTTCTCTCTGCCCCAGGATCAACTAGAAATACTAATACCTCCTCTTGGGGGCCTTCTTTCAAAGTTGTCAAAGGCTCTAGATGGTATTTATCCCCCAGAAAATAAAGCCCATTACCTCCCTATTCTTCTGGGTGTATCTCTTGGAATATTTTCAGAGCCTTTTTTAACTGAGGGCATTCCTTCTTATAGTGTCCCACTTCCCCACAATAGAAACAGGCATTTTTAGTTTGCTCCTGGGATTTTGATTGTGCTGAGGTTCTGTTTGTTCCCTTCTCCCTGTCTCTAAAACCTGAATATTTGGAAGTGGCACCGGGGGGCTTCAGATTCCTCTGGAAGTTACTCTGTTGCATAGTGGCTATCATAATTTTTGCTTCCACTTTGGCTTTTTCTTCATGTCTCTGTACATAAACCCTTTGAGCTTCTTTTAATAGATCATTTAGTGATTTATTGTGCCAGTCCTCCATCTTTTCCAGCTTTTTTCTAATTCCTGGCTAGGCAGGAGTGACAAAATTAACCCTCGATAGGGCTTGCCCTGCTATGGTCAGGGTCTATTCCGGAGCATTGTTTAATATTCTTTCTGAGCCTCTCTAACCATTCAGTTGGAGTGTCTTCCTTTCCTTGCTGCCCCTCAAAAGCTTTTCTGACTTTTTGCCCTGGGGGTGCCTCCTCTTTTATTCCTCTGATTATCAGATTACGATAATCATTCATATGTCCTCGCCCCGTCTCTTCATTTTGGTTCCAGTTAGGAGGTGCTATTGGCATTTTCTGGTCTCCTGGTAGACCTTGTTGATTCTCTCTTTTCCAAATTCTTATTCCAGCAGCTCTAATCATCTACGTCTCCTCTTGGGAGAATATTATTTTCATTATTGACTGAATTTCTTACCAAGTAAAATTGTTGGGACCTAAGAATTGATCTAATTGTTCAGCTGTACCTATGGGATCTTCCAATAATCCTTTAATCTCTTTTTTTTAAATTTCTGACTTCTGAAGAAGTCATGAGGGTGTTTACAAATCCTGTCCCCCCTTGGACTCCACCCATAGGTACTTCTCCTAATGGGAATAGACTAACTTCTTGATCCCAACTTTTTTGTTCTTCATTCTTTATAACCCTTTTCCTTTGTTTCGGAGTAGTGATAGGGGAAGAATGATCAAGCTGCTTTTGAGTTTTAACTGAGTATTTTGGTATGGTGCCCCTCCGCTAGGAAGGAGTTTCATTTGGACAGTGGGAGCCAGAATCTCCAAGGGAACAGAGGTGGGGGTGGGAGTCAGCAGTGAAGCCAGAACTGACAATAGGGCAGAGGCAGGGGTGGGAACAAAGGCGCCTGGTAATGACAGGGGAGGCAGGGCCCCCAGCACAGGAGGAGGAGGAGCTCTGGGCATGGACAGGGGAGGCAGAGCTCCAGGCATGGATGGGAGAGGGGGAGCTCCGGGGACAGGCAGGGAAGCTGGAGCTCCACGCACAGGCAGGGGAGGCAATATTTCCAGGGGGTCCCAGCCCTTTTCTTTCTTTTCCTCTCCTTGCTCTGTCTCTGCGGTTTTTGATATCATAAAAACTTTTACCCCCAGGAGTTCTGTGTCTCCTGTCCAACAAGAGGCATATTCTTTTTCTTCTGGATCACATGGTTCTTTTGAATTTACAAAAATGTTTAAGGCTTGCAAATCCAAACTTCAAAAGACCCCTATCCTGGTCAATAGACGTGGTTGGGTCTTATTTCCTTTTTTGTCCATTCTATCATACAATACGGAATAATTTTACTTTTTCATTTTCCTTTGTACAAGGATCAATATCCCAGTTAGCAAGCTTAATCCCCAAGCGACTATCTTGGGATATGTCTGCTGGCACCTTTTTACTCCCTTTTTCCTTGAACCTGACTTATTGGTTCCTTGTCTCATTTTCCCAGGATTTTACCTGTTTGTCCCTGACCTCTGTTTACCTGCTCCAACCCACTCTTCTGACAACTTGAACACCTCCCACCCTTCACAGCACAGAAAATCCTTCCTCTCAATAATATAATACATTCCACCTCGCTCCAGAAAGTAAACTTTAAATCAACAATCTATGTTGCATATACTTTCATTCATTCATACTCACTCATTTTTATTTCTTTAATATGTCTCTCTCACTTATTCTCACTCACAATAGGACAACACAAAATAAGGTATCTTTACTTTCAAGTCACTTGTTGATATCCACCCACAGGTATTGTAAAATCTCAAATATTGTTGGCCAACCCCAGATTCTCTTGGGTATTGTATCTGACACTTCCAGTAGCCTCTTGTGTGTCCCAATCACTCAATCTGGCAATTTTTTAGGAGGCCCCCGCTTTTGTCCCATTTCCTAATGGATTGTGCTAGGAAACCCTTGGCTCCTTCTCTCTGGGGGGTCCAACCCCTCCCTGAGACCCAGTCCCAGTTACCCCGGGGGAATTTCTCACTCCTTTTATCTCAATTTTTCTCCTCGCTGGCTGTTTTTCTCACAAAAGAATGGAACTGAAGCCCTCAGAAAATCTACAATCACTTCACAGGTCCAGAATAGCCAGCAGGGCACGCCATCCCTGCTCGGGATCTCCTGGGGTCCTTGGAGGCAAGGTATTACATCCCGGACAAAGTGCCCAGTTGTGAAAAACAATGTTCACACTCCTTGAAAAATGTAAGTTTAATAAAGGACAGTAGGAAACAAAGATAAAGCAAAGATTTACAGCCGGGTGCTTGGTATTCAGCCAAGAGCACACCTGCTATTTCGGAGATGCCCATTACATACCTGTCATATTGCACCAGCCTATTGCATATTCATAAACAATTATGCATATTTAAACTTTTCTCCAAAATGGTTTACATGTTCCAAGAACTGTTTAGCATGGCTCCTCCTTGGGTCCGCCTTTTTAGAGGATGTGCATTGTTACAGGGCTTGCAAGGGTTTTTCAGGGTGAAGAGAGAGACGAGAATGTTGATCTCATGTTCAGAAGGCTTGATTTATTATTTTATTATATATATTATATTATAACTATACTAAAAAGAAATAGAGAGAAAGTTCTCAGAATGCTAGCTAAGCTAAGAATAGAAAAGGAATGAATCAACAAAGGTCTGTGTCTTAGCACAGAGTGAGACCCAGCTCTGCTATGAGTGGTCAGTAAATCCAAACATTCACCCAAGACCAATCACGGATCCACCTGTTGCATTCCACAGCAGCAGATAACCATTGTTTACATTTTGTTGCTGAGGCCACAGCTTCTCAGAAGGGGTAAAAATCCTAAAGAACGGATTTTTCACAAAAGATGTCTGTGACGTGCATTTCTTGGCTGTGGTTTTAGTCCATTCTTATTATCACCTCCTGTTTGGGCTTTGGTACATATTTTCTACAGATGATGGGTGCTGATAATTGGCATGTAAGTAGCAGGGGTCTCAATCATATGTTCATTGAATGTTATCCCAACCAAGCAGGCATTTTTAGACAAGCATACTATGTCGGCCATTTCACTACTATGTCTAAGTTTAGTTAACAACAGGAATTAAAAAAAATCCTATGTCTTTATAACAAAGTTATTTTAACATTATACATATAGCATTCATCTTAATATTTGTAAAATGCCAATATTATAATATGTATTTATAACCTATACATAATAAATATTGTTGATTTAAAGTTTAACTTTATTTTCTGGAGGGAGGTGGATTGCATTATACTATTGGGGAGGACAGATTATCTGTGCTGTGAAGGGTAGGTGGTATTTAAGCTGTTGGAGGAGTTGGTTAGAGAAGGGGAACAGAGTCCAGGGATGAACAGGTGAAATCCTTGGGAAAATGGGACAAAGAACCTGTAAGTCGGGTAAAAGTGCCACACAAAAACTGCGTACTGCTATCAGTTTTGGTTGTTGCACTGCTCCCTATCGAACTGATCTCAAAAAAAATACTCAGCTGATCACAGTATAGTCTGAGTGACTGTGACAGGCCTTAATTTGCTCATATTGAATACTTAGGCTTTGAGTTTTCACTTTGTGTATTGCACCAAGCCTTTTGCTTTCCCTTTGTACACGTGTGCATGCATAAACTGATGTGAATAAAAACTCTTCATTATTGTGAAAAATGCATATTATATGACTGGCTTTTCACAAATTTTAAAATGAATACTATATGTGTTATGTTGGAAAGTTATGCTGTATTAATCTCTTTTAAGTAGTGCTGTATTAATGTATTTTAAGTAGTGTGGTAAATATAGTTTTTAGGCTATAGCATAAAAGTAAAATAGAAACTATGTGATGTAAAATACTTTTTGTAACTAACTCAAGGAATGAAAAAGATTATCAAGAAATTCTTTGCATTACCTTATCTGGATAGAGATAACAGCAACAGGACACCAAGATCGCAAAAGAAGACTTATTGCCTCCTTATTGGGAAAGCTCAGACTTCGAGGAACCAAAAAATTGATTTACAAGATGAGGGGGGGAAGCTAAAATTAAGCAGAAACATGCTAGTGTGAAAGGAATGTTTGAATCATATGAGATATATGAATATGCAAAAGGCTATTGCTTTTAAGGGGTAATCCTTTGTTAGCAAGGTGTGCTTTGTGGCAGAGTGCAAGGCACTCGGATGTCCGTAATTCTTTGCTTTTTATTGTCTCATTTTGTCGTAATATTTATTACTTTTTTCATTGGTATTAAACTTCTAAAATTTTAAGAAAAGTCACTGATGTTTTTCACATTACGCTTTCAAAGCTAAGCATGGATTGGATTTTTGTTTATTAGAAGAGATGCTGCAATCACTTAAATCGTATTGATCAATTCAGGAGTTCTTTTAGCTGTAGCATGACAGGAAATACCATAAGGCCATTTTGCTTTTGTATATCTCATGTCTTTCTGAAAATTCAAAGGGCAATGGAAAGGCAAAAAAAAATATTTTGTCAGAGGAGAGTCATTGACAAGAGTTCTAACTAATCTAAAATGTTTTAGATTGAATATCTTCTGTGAAAAATGCCAATCACTTGTTTTTAAAATTTTAAAAGTTTAATAGTAATAAAAGGGTTAGAAAAATAGTAATATAATTAGAGTAATAAAAATTTGAACATGGGAGATTAGGACAATATGAGACAATAAGAACAAAGAGTTAGGGATGGTCCGGGTACCTTTTCTGGGCAAAAGAAGCCCAAAAAAGGACACACCTTAACAGAGGATTAATCCTTAAAAGCAATAGCCTGTTACATAATCATACAACTCATACATGATGCATAAATTCCATTCAAACAAAGGATTCGGTCTGGTCAGTGTCAACTTCTTCCTCTTAATCCTGACAGCGTCTTTATGGCTGAGCAAGGCAGGAAGAAGTTAGCTTCTTCTCATAAGGGAGCAATAAATTCTCTTTCTCTGAAAGATTTAGGTGTCCTGTGGCTGCTATCTGGTGCGAGTACTTTATTCCATTCTTAAAAAAAATATCTCACATACATAGTTTCTATTTTAACATTATGTTATAACCTAAAACTATATTTAACACACTACTTAAGAAAATTAATACAGCATAACTTTCTACCATAACACATATAATATTTATTTTAATATTTGTGAAAAGTCAATCATAAAATGCACATTTTTCACACTATTAAGAAAACTCCTCACACTAGTAGACAGTCCGATACAGACAGATCCAATTGGTCCTTCAAACACCATCACCATTGGCCAATCAAGAAAACATCCTTTGATAAACAAATCTCCATAACACATTCCACATGTGCACAACAACAGGTGCAGCAAGTGAAGATAAGAATTGTTTCTCATTCTTTTCTCGGATCTTCTCACAGCCTTCTCCAGGAAAATGCCTGGGAAAGTTGTGCCTGCTCCTCTCTGTGGAGAGAGCTGTGGCTACACTATATCTGTATAACAAAGTTACTTTACATCGCACATATAAAATCCATTTTAATATTTGTGAAAAGCCAATATTATAATATGCATCTATAACGTATAGATGAGTAGTGTAATAGTTGACTCTCACAATTAAAAGATAGATATTATGTGTGTCCTAGGGTGACGTTACGATGCGTGTATCCCCATTCACATGTGCTGTTTATGCTGGATATTATATTCTGTGCCTTTAAGACTGGCTTGGAAGAATGAATGTTTTGTTTTGGTTTCCTATCAGAAGCTCCCCCACGGCTGGCGGGACACAGACACAGGGCAGTACATAGTGCTGCTTTTGCATTTTTGCTTTTGCTTTTTGCTTTGCTCTCGCTCTTGCTTCTGCTTTGCTTCTGCTTGCTCTTGCTTCTTCTCATTGGCTAGTTTAGCTAAACAGTCCAAATTTCTTCCTCGACTGTTTCTCATTTCCTTTTTTGGACCTACTCGAACCTGCTCTGGACTGGGACCTGGGAACACCAAGAGTTTGCACCCTGTGGCCTGCAGCAGCTACCCCAGCACTGGAGGGATTGATAATGGAGCGACCACTCCCAAGAGAGACTTTCTGAATTTGTCATCTTTTTTCAGAGCAGTGAAAGAGTGGTGTCATCTAGTATTGTTCATTTTGTGTGCTGGGGGATGCTGTGCCTGTTAAATAAACAGGTTCTTTCCACTTCTCTCTCAGGAATTCTTCCCGAACCGGTTGGGGGGAGGGGCCGTGTGGGTTTGCTTTCTGGAGGGGCCCCCTTTGAAGATTCTCTCCCACATTTGCCCTAAACCAGGACAAAATTTGGTGCCCAACACAGGAGGCTCAAGAGAGAGGGGAAAAACCCTGTTTTGAGTGCATTTTTGTTGCCATTACTCTGTGTTCATAAAAAGCAGTTAATAGCCATGCTTTTTGAATTCATAATGTCTATTGGGGTGAAGGCTTGCATGCATTTCTGGTCCCTAGGTTATTTTGAGATCTTAATACCTCTATGGTCCTAGGTTTATTTTCTTATCCAGAAATAGCTCTAGTATTGTCCCTAATGCCTAGTTTTTACAGCAGAGGGGCAATGACCAGAATAGCTATCCTGCTGGGCTTGGTGGTAATGATTTGTAAGAAGTTTATAAACATGCTGAGGTCTGCTCCAGGTATGAATGGTTCGTGGCTATGGTTATGCATCCAATTTGTTAGAGGAGGAGCAGGGGATGAGGCTTTTCAGCCTTTGCTTTCCTTCTTTTCCTCTGAATCTGTTGCATCACTATTGAAAAATGCTCCGTTTCCCCTGAATGTTAAAGAGACCATCTTTCTGGTATTCAGACTGGTAAGCTTCCTCTATACAGTCTGCTGTTTCTCTAGAATGAGGGCTGAGATTTCTAGATGGGCTGATGAGACCCCTGACCCAGGAGTAGACCCAGGTGTGGAAAATCCTAAGTAGTGTGGGAAATGGGAGGATATGGGCCAAATCCTGAAGGAATTCTCTGACCCTCTAGTCTGGAACTTCCCCCATGAACAAATTCAGAACCCAGCTGAGGTGGGGAAATACCTAAAAGAGAAGTTCCAGGATGACCCTAAGGAGAAGAAGATCTTTGCAGTGATCTGGGCCCTGGCATATGCTTATCACACACTGCTAGATACTGTAGGGCAGCAGACAGAGGCGGGGGGCAGGGAGATAAGTCAGCAGCTCTCCCAGTGACTCAGGCTACAGCCAACACCCCAGGCTCGAAGCCAGCAGCCAAATCAGATAGTGAGCCTAAGCCAGCAGCTAAACCAATGGCTGATGCTACTTGCACTAGACGTGGGAAATGCACGGAGAAGACCAATCGCCCAGTGGATGATGATGATGATGATGATGATGCAGGAGAAGGACCCTCAATGCCTCCTGACATAAAATAAGGAGTCCAAGCAGCAGGTGCAAGATCAGATGCCAATATTGAGTCCTTTTCCCTGAAGGACCTTCGTGGCCTAAGGAAAGATTACACTCGAAGGTCTGATGAATCCATAATTAGTTGGTTAATCCGTCTCTGGGATGCTGCAGGCGAGGCTACAATACTGGATGACATTGAAGTGTGGCATTTGGGATCCCTGTCACAGGATCCTGTCATTGACCAAGGAATGATGAGGGGGGCTAACCTTCACAGCCTCTGGGCACAGGTCTTGGACAGGGTTGCACAAAGATACCTGTGTGCAGATGATCTCTATAGGCAACAAACCCAGTGGAAGACCATAGAGCAAGGGATCCAACGCCTGAGAGAAATGGCAGTGGCAGAGATTATCTTCTCAGATGATGTAACAACTAGGAACCCAGACTTGGTACCATGCACGTCTGTGATGCGGCAAAAACTTGGGCGACTTGGGCCACATGAATATGCTTCTGCCTTAGCCATAATGAAGTGGGATGAGAGGAATGAGACCGCTTGATATGGCAAGGAAGCTCTGAGCATATGCAGATGCTGTGCATGGCCCAACACATGCCAGAATTGCAGTGGTGGAAACATATCTGCAGAGATTAGACGATAAGATAGAGGAGAATCACAAGAAGCTCAGAGAGGAGATTAAAGAAGACCTTCTCCAAATCTCAGCAGTTCAGATCAGAGGTTCTGGTGCCCAACTCAGACGTTCCCCAGATGGAGAGAGAAGGTACACCCCACGAGCTGAGCTGTGGTTCTACCCGCATGATAGTGGAGAAAACATGAGGAGGTGGGATGGAAAACCTACTGCTGCTCTGGCATGACAGGTGCATGAATTGAAGGAAGACAGGGCTGAGAGAGGGAGTTCCACCAAAAGGCAAGCAGCTCCAGTTGCCCGTAGCCAAACTGCCAGGTATGATGATGATGACATGTCCGATCCCCTTGAAGGAACATCCAAAAAATATGCCCAGGGAAAGAAGGATAACCAGGTTTAGAGGGGCCCTGCCTCTAGCCAGGTAGAGGCCAGGGAGAATCGTGTTTTCTGGTCTGTGTGGATTCGTTGGCCTGGCACATCAAAACCAAAAGAGTATAAAGCTTTGGTCGATACTGGTGCACAATGTACATTAATCCCATTGAGACATGGGGACAGAGTCTGTTTCTACTGCTGGTGTGACAGGGGGATCCCAGGATTTCACTTTGGTGGAAGCGGATGTGAGCCTGACTGGAAATGAGTGGAAGAAACATCCTATTGTGACTGGCCCAGAGGCCCCATGTATTTTGGGCATAGACTACCTTCGAAGTGGATATTTCAAAGACCCAAAGGGGCTCAGGTGGTCATTTGGGATAGCAGCTGTAGTGACAGAGGGCATCCAGCAATTGAACACCTTGCCTGGACTGTCTGAGAATCCATCTGCAGTAGGACTTCTGAAGGGAGAAGAGCAACAGGTGGCAATTGCCACTTCCATAGTGCATCGACGACAGTATAGAACCACTCGAGATGCTGTGATTCCCATCCATAAGATGATCCGAGAGCTGGAGAGCCAAGGGGTGGTCAGCAAGACCCACTCACCCTTCAACAGCCCCATTTGGCCTGTGCATAAATCTGAAGGAGAATGGAGATTGACTGCGGACTACCACGTATTGCATGAAGTGAATCCACCACTGAGTGCTGCCGTGCCAGACATATTAGAGCTCCAGTATGAGCTTGAGTCCAAGGCAGCAAAGTGGTACGCCACTATAGACATTGCCAATGCATTTTTCTCCATTCCTCTGGCAGCAGAATGCAGGTCTCAGTTTCCCTTCACATGGAGGGGAGTGCAGTACACCTGGAACCGACTGCCCCAGGGCTGGAAGCACAGTGCTACCATCTGCCATGGACCGATCCAGACTGCACTGGAAAAGGCTGAGGCTCCAGAACACCTGCAGTATATTGATGACATCATTGTGTGGGGGAACACAGCCACGCAAGTGTTTGGGAAAGGAAAGAAAATCATCCAGATCCTCCTGGGAGCTGGTTTCACCATTAAAAAGAGCAAAGTAAAGGGACCAGCTAGTGAGATTCGGTTCCTAGGAGTGAAGTGGCAAGATGGACAGCGTCAGATTCCTGCAGATGTCATCTACAAGATCACAGCATTGTCTCCACCCACCAATAAGGAGACACAAGCTTTCCTAGGCGCCATAGGCTTTTGGAGGATGCACATTCCTGAGTACAATCAGATCATGAGCCCTCTTTACCTGGTCACCCGGAAGAAGAATAATTTCCAGTGGGACCCTGAGCAGCAACAAGCTTTTGCCCAGAATAAGCAGGAGATTTCTCATGCGGTTGCCCTTGGCCAGGTCATGATGGGTCCAGATATGAAGAACATATCTGGACCCGTCTGGGAACCATGGCTTGTCCTGGAGCCTTTGGCAGAAGGTGCCTAGGGAGACTCAGGGTCAACCACTGGGATTTTGTAGTCGAAGCTACAGAGGCTCTGAAGCTAACTACACTCCAACAGAGAAGGAAATATTGGCTGCCTATGAAGGAGTCCAAGCCGCCTCAGAGGTGATTGGTACAGAAGCGCAACTCCGCCTGGCACCACGACTACCCGTGCTGGGGTGGATGTTCTAAGGCAAGGTTCCTTCCACTCACCATGCCACCAGTGCTACATGGAGCAAGTGGATTGCTCTCATCACTCAGCGCTCCTGTATAGGTAAACTGAATTGCCCTGGGATTTTGGATGTAATTACAAATAAGCCCGAAGGTGAGAATTTTGGTGTCACAGATGAAGAACAAGAACCAGTGACATGGGCTGAAGAGGCTCCTCCCTATAACCAACTGCCACCAGAGGAAACACGCTGCGCTCTTTTCACTAATGGTTACTGTCGCATTGTAGGGATGAACTGGAAGTGTAAAGCAGCTGTATGGAGCCCCACATGACAGGTTGCAGAGGCCACTGACAGAGAAGGTGGATCAAGCCAACTTGCAGAACTCAAAGCCGTTCAACTGGCCCTGGACATTGCAGAAAGACAGAAATGGCCAAAGCTCTGCCTCTACACTGATTCATGAATGGTAGCCAATGCCCTGTGGGGTTTGCTGAAGAGGTGGAAAAAGGCTAACTGGCAGCATAGAGGAAAACAAATCTGGGCTGCTGATGAGTGGATAGACATTGCTACCAGGGTAGGGAGGCTACCTGTGAAAGTCTGCCATGTAGATGCCCATGTCCCCAAGAGTAGAGGTAATGAGGAGCACCAAAACAATGAGCAGGTAGACCAGGTAGACCAGGCTGCAAAGATAGGGGTGTCCAAAATAGACCTAGATTGGGAACACAAGGGAGAGTTGTTTCTAGCTCGATGGGCCCATGATGCCTCAGGCCATCAGGGCAGGGATGCCACCTATAAGTGGGCACGAGACCGAGGAGTGGATCTAACCATGCACAGTATTTCTCAGGTTATCCATGACTGTGAGACGTGTGCTGCCATCAAGCAGGCCAAGCGACTGAAGCCCCTGTGGTATGGTCGGCGGTGGTCCAGGTATAAGTATGGGGAGGCCTGGCAGATTGACTACATCACACTGTCCCAGACACGCCAGGGCAAGCGCTACGTGCTGACCATGGTGGAAGCCACTACTGGATGGTTGGAAACTTACCCTGTGTCTCATGCTACTGCCTGTAACACCATCCTGGGCCTTGAAAAGCAGGTCTTTTGGAGGCATGGTACCCCTGAGACAATTGAGTCAGACAATGGGACTCATTTCAAGAACAGCCTTATCAACACCTCAGCTAGGGAGCATGGCATTGAGTGGGTGTACCATATCTGCTACCATGCACCAACTGCAGGAAAATTAGAGAGGTACAATGGACTACTAAAAACCCAGCTGAAAGCCTTGGGTTGGAGATCTTTCAAAAACTGGGAGCAGCATTTAGCAAAGGCCACTTGGTTAGTTAACACCTGAGGTTCCACCAACCGAGCAGGTCCTGCCCAGTCTGAGTCCCTGAATATAATAGATAAAGTCCCAGTGGTACATGTCAGAGGTTTGTTAGGGAAGACTGTGTGGATCAATTCTGCCTCGAGTATAGACAAACCCATTCGTGGGGTTGTCTTTGCTCAGGGAACAGGTTGCACGTGGTGGATAATGCAAAGAAATGGAACGACATGATGTGTACCTCAGGGAGATCTGATTGTGGGGTGAGAATGACATGCAGATATCACTGTTCATTGGATGTTACTGCCATTGTCTGTACATTAAACCATACAGACATGAGATAGAAGGAAATGTGTAAGTGTCTAAGGTCTGGGCAAGTGGAAGATGGAGAAGGAAATGTGCAAGTGTTGAAGGTCTGAGCAAGTGATAGATGGAGCTTTGAGTGAGTAAAGTGAAAGGGGGGAATCCTGCAGCTTTGTAGTATGAGGCCTGCATTCAGTGGTCCAGTGTGGGGATGTGATGAGGGCATGCTGGGTATTCCTTGTAATTTTTGGGGGTACAGATGGAAGTTTTATGTGAATAAATGCATGATGTGTGGTAGTATGTTGACGATATGGGGATAAGGTGTGGAATGTCCTCGGGTGACGTTATGATGCTTGTATCCCCATTTGTGTGTGCTATTTATGCTGGGTATTATGTTCTGTGCCTTCAAGACTGGCTCTGAAGAGTGAAAGTTTTGTCCAAGCACTACAATTTCTACAATTTCTACAATTTTTCCTCATTCAGTCTTTTGCTGTATATTTTTTGTTTAAGGTTTAATAAACCTTTAAATTTTTTAAAAGTGAGCAGTCGTTTCTCACACTGATGTTATGAAAATTATAGTGATCTTCTACAGTTTGCATAAGTGCTGTGTCTGTCAGTCATGAATTTTTGCTTATCCTTTCCCATGCATTCAGGGCAGGATGTTTATTGCTGGCTAAGAATGTTTTTCAGCTGCAATAATTCACCACAAGGCAAGCTATCCCACCTTGATTGAGCCATGGGGGATAAACAAATAAACTTTTGCTTTTAGGGGTGAAAGTTCTTGTCACCGTTGGGTTGATGTGGGAGATAAGAAAAATCTTCTAGAATAAGTGCCTTATAGGTCTCTGATCACTTCTATTAATTCATGAGTGCCAGGGTACCAATTGTTGGTTTCTCTAGGTTTGGGTTGAAAGCGCTTGAGATGGTAGTTCATGTTCGGACTCAAGTATTTATTATTTCTTATCAGTAAAACAGTCTCACTACTGTGAGTTTGGCAGCTTTTCATTAGAAGGCACAAAATGGCTAACAATCTCTTGTTACAAGCTCTTTTAAGACTAAACTATCCAATTAAGAACGGACACCTAGATTTTTTTCCCCTTTTAACCCAATAACTGATCCCAAAGAGCCCACAATGCAGACTTTTCTGCTCAATTACAAAATGCCACCCAAACCCATGAAGAAGGAAGAAGAAGCATGAAGAAGAAACCCAGGATGACACCCTGTGCCCTCCATCTTGCTTCTATCCACAACATACTAAAAATCCCAAAACCTAAATTTCTCAGCAAATGATAGACCTACACTACTCTCTATAATCTACTTCACACTTTTGTGTATTCTAGTCTATCTTGAAGTCTAGGAAACTTTCTCCATGAATGAGGGTCAAAGTCAGTGCTCCCCTGGGGGTCAGGGCACCCCAGAGTAGACAGAGAAATATTCCCGGTGCCCTGGGTTTCCACAATGAGAAGCACTTTTTGACATGTGCCGCTGGCATGAAGAAAAAATAAGTTGTGTAACCTCCTCATAACCAGAGTGCTGATTGGTTAAGGGAAAACATGGACAGCAACACAGGTGTTGGCATGCAGCCAATGTATGTTTGTTTTGGTTAAGAAAAATGCTAGCAAGTATAATTTTAGCTAGTGTATTTTTAGCATAGTATAAAAGCCTAAGCATACTGTTGGAGAATTTTGCTCAGACATGGCTTGAAGGAAAAAAGGCCATGAACATATACAGCTGGTTAAAAAGTAAAAGGCAGCTGTAAGCAGCAGGTTCTCAGGCTTTTCCCTTAACAACAGTAAGCACCACGTCCTTGAGGAAGTGGTGAGAAAGGCATGGTGGAAAACATGGAGGCCTTGAATGATAAATAACAAGTCAATAACAGGATGAGTAAAACAAGTATTAGTCTCAACAAGAAAACCACAGGTTTCGGCAACAAAGTAGGGGTTGGTGTGTAATCTATGGCCAATGATGAGCTCGGGTTTTGTAATATGTATAAGCTTAATTAACACCACTATAAAAGTGTGTAAGTGGGATCAATAAATCAGAGTTCGATGCTGATCAATTAGGATGGGTCGACTCCCTTTGCTACCTCAGCATACTTGTACAGTATTTAAGATCTTCTGTGTTGGCAATAAACTCAATTTTCTTTGGATCAAGAACCAAGAGGGTATCTTCATTTCTCATTGCTACAGGTTGACCTTGGCTGGATGCCAGGTGCTCACCAAGCTGCTCTATCTGTCCCCTTCCCAGCTGGACAGAGGAGAGAAAATAAGATGGAAAATGACTTGTAGTTTGAAATAAGGGAGTTTACTAAAGCAAAATTGAAAGTTCATGCATGCACAAGCAAAGAGAAAAAACAATAATTTCATTTTCTACTTCTCATTAGTACTCATAGTAAAAGGGGCTAGCAATGTCTTGTCAGTTCCCAGGAAGCAGGGCTTCAGCACATGTAGTGACAGCACAGAAGGAAAACATTGGAAATAACAAATGCCCTCCATTCTTCCTCCCTCCCTTAGCTTTTATATCTGAGCTGACATCATATGGTATGGAGTATCCCTTTGGTCAATTTGGATCAGGTGTCCTGGCTGCATCCCCTCCCTGGATCTTGTTTACCTCCAGCCTATTGACTTGGGCCGGAATATCGGAGAGACAGCTCTGATGCTATGGCAGTGCTGCTCAGCAGTAGCCAAAACACTGGTGTGTTATCAACACCTTTCTAGCTACCGATGCAAAGCACAGCACTGTGAGGGCTGCTATGGGAAAATGAACTCCAGCTCAGCCACACCCAATACAGAGTCCTATGTCAAAATGAGCACTGACCTTAGTCAACTGCTATATACAAGCTGCTTTATATCACTACCTTTAGACATGCTGCAAATTTAATTTCCAGTCCCAGTCTTTTCCATAATGGTAATAGTCTCATCTATCTGTCTATTTCTTCTCTGTCTTATTGATTTGAAGAGAAAAGTGCATGATTCATTGTGGCAGGGAAGAAATTAAAAGTTGTGGAATATTCTCAGTTCAGTCGAAGCCTGGGAAACTTAGAAAAAAGATTTAAAACAATTATTATCTCTCTTTCTGTATCTGTTGTTTATAGATATGATTCTCCAGAGTATGCTATTCATGGTTCACCAATAGTGTGAGAGGTTTTTACTTTGAGACCAATCAAGTCTCACCTTAGTGAGTCGCATTATAAAAAGACACGTTACTTTCATTAAACACCTTCTGCTTCACCTTCTGAAGACTGGAGTCTTTTCTTCCCATCTCTGACTCAACAGCATCAAAAAGTAGTGATTTTTAATTTGCTTTTCCAAGAGAACAGATCTAATGTAATTAGCTCTTCTGTGTGTCCTTCCCCTAATAGTTTCTGAAGTTGTTGGCTAGTTATATTGGCAAAGTAATAAAGATCTCATACATAATAATTATGTTCCCTTAAAATTTGTGAAAATGGGCAGCTAGAGAAGAAAGGCCCAGACTAGTGTATCTGTGTTAGGAACAAAGACATGTTATGCTATTAACACCCAGAAGGAAGGCTTCATTTGGGGCTTGCACTCTGCTGAATTCAGAATAATTCAATCACAAGGCCACAGGAGATCAGACCACCTGGTTTTTGCTTTCCTGAGTTACTCAGTAGCTATACTTTAAGTAGTTAAAGACAGAACAGAAATTCAAGAGTTTACTGCGACTCAAAGCAGCACAACACAGCACACCATCAGAATACTTTAAATTAGGCATATGTCTATGATCACTATAATTTTGGAAGTTAACTGCTACTTTGTAAATATGCACTTTTTAGCATCTCATTTAGAATTCCTTTAAATAACTATATTATGTTCATTTATATCTATGTGTGTGCCAGTGTTTATTTTAAGCCAGACACCATTTATTTTTTATACATCAGTTACATAAGAAAGAACTTTACTTTGGATGGAATTAAGCTTTTCAGTAACTACATGACCTCAATGATATCAGCTACAAAAGTAGCATAAAAATATAATACAGTCATGCTTCATTAAGAGTATAGAAATTTGGCAGAAAATAAAGCCCCTTGTATTCCAGCTGGTCCACAAAGATCAGAGGGGTTGGGTGCAGCTGGGCTTAATTTCTGATTTCAATGTCCTAGATACAGAGACAAGGGTGTGGAGTTTTCACTGCTATTTGTTCAAATACCATTTACATCACAGTCATGGGTGTGGTTTTAGCAGGGAAGATGCCATGGCTGGAACCAGAAGGGAGTCCATTTTGTGATAGATGAGTAATGCGGTATTTGACCCTCACAATTAAAAGGCAAATGTTATGTATATTTTAAGAGAAGTTTTATAGTAATGTTTCCTTCCCCCCCCCCCCCCTTGCATTGTTATCATGGGGTGACCTGGGTAGTCGGGACATTTGGGATGGTCGGCTTGTTACTATGGCAGCACCTGACCTCCAATCAAGATGTAAGGAAGTGAACTCCACCACTGGACAGCTATTGTAAAGTAGGCGAGCCCCTGTCGAAGGGAAGAATAATGCATCTGACTCCATTGATATCAGAAGGCTAACTAATTGCTTTATTATACTATATTATTCTATACTTCATTACACTATATTACACTACATCTAAACTGAAACTGCTCAAGCACTCAATAAAATCTTGTGACTGTCTCCTGACTGACAGTCTGGACACACGCTTGGCCCTGATAGGCCAAGGAAAAAAAATGCCATCACTTTGGGTAAACAATCTCCATATTGCATTCTACTTTGGCACAACACAGGAGCAGCAAATGAGATAAGAATTGTTTTGATCATTCTTTTCTCTGCTTCTCTCACTGCTTCTCTCACTTTCAGAGAATGGGAATCCCACAGACAGCGAAGAAGGAGTCGATGGAAAGAACTTTGGGAGGGGCTAAAGGGTTAAAAGGCAAAACCTCCATTGTGTGGATGAGCACATGGTGGGAAAAATCCTTTGCTCCTGGCACTGCAATATTTTCTCTATTCAGTCTTCTGTTGTATTTTTGATAAGGTTTTATTAAACCTTTTAAAATTTTTAGAAGTGAGTATCATTTCTCACAATTTTGTCTGGCTCACTCGAGTGAAGGGATAGGCAGATCCCAGTACTGCATGCCTGGTGGGTCTCTTCCCATTTCCCACCCCTCTAGGATGCTTCTGCCAGACAAGGGGGCTAAGGGGAAGTAACAGAGCCACTCCTGAGCTGTAGTGCTGAAGTGACAGCTCAGAACCACAGCCTGGACCAGCAGGGGCTGGGGCAGTAGTTTTTGTTGCCCGGTGGGACTGTTCCTTGCCCCCCCTCCCCATCCTCCCCAATACTGACTCAAATCAAGCCAAAAAGGAGTGCAGCAGGTGGCAGGAAGAGGCAGCAAGTGTCAAGACCTACCTCTCACACACACACCAATGCTGTCACAGAAAGGGAGCAGGCAAACTGACACTGCAAGGCCAGAGCTGCCCCAGGCAGCACCAGCACCCCCCATCTCGCACCAGAATAGCTCCATAAGTCCCTGCCATCCTGTTTTTTTGTTTTTGTTTTTGGTTGTGGTTTTTTTTGCTCCAGGGATGAAGGGTTGAGCCAGGAGAGCCTCTCCACAATCTTGTCTTTGTCCTCCTGGAACCACGTGTTTCCCCATCCCTCTGCACCACCCACCATGTGCAACCAGGACCCTGAGCAAAAACAATCCCACAGATGGGTTTGTCTTTACTTGAGGCAGAACTAATCCAAACAGACTTTCCTAACATACCTTTCATATGTACCACTGGAATCTTATCTCTTTCTCCTTTATGCAGGGGGTTCAGACTGGGCAGGGCCAGCTTGATTTGTGGAACCTCTGGTGTTAACTAACCAGGTGGCCTTTGCTAAATACAGCTCCCAATTTTTGAAAGTCCCCCTGCCCAGTGCCTCCAAGGTGATTTTTAGCATTCTTTTGCACAGCTCAAGTTTCCCAGCAGCTGGTGCATGTTAAGGAATGTGGTACACCCACTCAATGCCAAGTTCCCTAGCCCAGGTGTTTATGAGGCTGTTTTTCGTGGTGTCGGAACCCAGGAAATTCTTCTGGCTGCCCTGGAGGACTCAAGCCCCTGCCCAGGGGGCTCAGAGACCCTGGCACAGAGCCCAAGACCCCTGTGCCTTTGATTTAGCCCTTGGAAAAAACAATTACCAACCTTTATATGAAGAATTACAAGCCACGAAAGATTAAGTAGAATGATAGTGAATTTATCATGAGGTGAAAAATAGATTTTTGAGGTTTTTTAGAATGGGGGTTCAGGAGGCAAGATGGAGGAATCTGAGCATGTCCAGCCTTCCTCCTTCTTCTTCTTGGCCTCCATCTTCTGCTGTGATGTTGGCACTTTTAGATTGGTTTAGAATAGAAGCTCACTGTCTAACATAGATGATAGGTATTGAAAAGCAATTGTAAATATTGTACACATAGTTCTTAGTCTAAAAAGATAACACCGCCCCAGGGGCAGGCAGAGTGCCTCTGACTGTCTTGCTGAGTGGACCTCGACAGGACAGGAGAAAGAATTTTATAGATAAGATGCAATAAACAACCTTGAGACCTAGAAATTAAGAGTTCTGACTCCTCCTTCAACTGCCGGGCTGGGAAAAGAGACTCTCTAACATATCTCGGGGTCACTCTGACCAGCTAGAGACCCCAAGGTCATGGGAGATAAGAAAAGCCTTCAAGAATTAGGGCCTTTTTCACCTTTGTTAAATCCTGTTCACTTCGGTTCACTCTTACTCACCAGAAAGCACTCTGGGAAAGGTTCAGCTAACAGCGAGGTAAAAAGCAGGTTATACAACCAAAGAACAAATTGCATAACTGGAGTGGGGCAGGGATTGGTTGGGGAGACGCATGGGCACTACATGATCAAAAAGGTGGTTGGGTAAAAGGACGCATGAACAGTGACACCGCAGTGGCAGAGAGCCAATGTGTGCTTGTTTTACTTAAGTTTAGAGCATAAAAAGGTCTGTTTTTTTGCAATAAGTTATTTTCTTCGGAACAAGCAAGGAGGAGGTCCATGTCTCATTGCTACAGTTCTTGAAATGAGTCTGGTTATTGGATGAAATTCTCTTGAGGGTACCATGCCTGCAAAGGACCTGCTTTTCAAGGCCCAGGATGTTATGGGCAGTAGCATGAGGCACAGGGTAGGTCACTGTCCTGGGTTGACTATATGATGCTTTTATCTCCAATCATCTTGTTCTGTTTATGCTGAATAAGTTTTGCACCTTTAAGACATTTCAGAGAGTGAAGGGGGGAGAGAAGAAGCGCACAGTTTGTTTTCAGACACTGAATTCACTCCTCCACATTCCTCCTCCTGGACTGTTGTTGTTTGCGAATGGACAGACAGTGGGGCAGAGCTCTCCTTTGTTTTAGTTAGTTTTAGCTAGCTGAGGCAAAGAAGTTCCCTGGACTTTGGGGTTTTGTTTTGGGTTTTTTTTTCCCCTTTTCTTTGGACCTGTTTAAATCTGCTCTGGACTGACCACCCAGAAGAGCACCAGCAGCTCACACCTGTGGCTCACCGGGCCGGGCCTGGGCCACGACATTTCCAGCACTGGAGGGACTGAAAAGAGACTAAGTGAGCCAAGCTGCAACCCGGGGAGGGGACTTTTCTGAGTTTGTCATCTCTTTTGGAGTAGCAAGAGGTTTTATTGTTTAATATTGCTTAGGTTTTCTTGTTTAATAAACAGTTTTTTCCACTTTTCTCCAAGGAGGTATTTTCTCCCGGACCGGTTGGGGGGAGGGACCAATTGAATCTGCTTTTCTAGAGGAACCCCTTTGGGGTTTCTCTCCCAAATTTGCCCTGAACCAGGACAGTCTCCAACCATCCTGTGGTGGCTTCTACCATTGTGAGCAGGTAGAATTTGCCTTGGCAGGTTTGAGGCAGCATGATGTAACTGATCTGCCAGGCCTTCCCATACTTATATTTGGACTACTGCCCCCCATACCACAGGGGCTTCACCTGCTTGGCCTTCTTGATTTCAGTGCACATCTCACAATCATGGATAACCTGGGAGATACTGTCTATGGTTAAATCCACCCCTCGCTCTCGTGCCCACTTATAGGTGGCATCTCTGCCCTTATGGCCTGAGGCATCATGGGCCCATCAAGCTAGAAACAACTCTCCCTTTTGTTGCCAATCCGAGTCTATCTGTGACACCTCTATTTTTGCTGCCTGATCTACCTGTTCGTTGTTTCAGTGCTTCTCTTAGCCTGACTCTTGGGGACATGGGCATCCACATGATGGACTTCCACAGTTAGCTTCTCTACCCGAGTAGCAATGTCTTAACATTTTTCAGCAGCCCAGATTGGTTTTTCCCTATGCTGCCAGTTGGATTTTTTCCACCTTTCTAGTCAACCCCACAAAGCATTGGTTACCACCCACAAATCAGTGTAAAGGTAGAGTTTCGGCTATTTCTCTCTTTCAGCAATGTCCAGGGCCAATTGGATGGCTTTGAGTTCAGCAAATTGGCTCGGTCCACCTCCTTCAGTAGCTTCTGCCACCTGTCGCATGAGACTCCATTCGGCTGCTTTCCATTTTTGATTTGTCCCTACAATGCGACAACAATCATCAGTCAAAAGAGCGTAACATGTTTCTTCTGTTGTGTACTAGTTTGAAAACAAACCAGTAAGAGATTCCAAGTCAAAACTGCAATTTAACAGGAAAATTTAAATAAAGACAGAAAACACTGTCTTAAACTGACAAAGTCAGGATACTACCTGACACCCTGTTGGTCTGGGTGGTGGTTGCACTCCGATTAAATGGTGGCTGCATTCTTGTTGAAGTGATAGATGTGGTTCTGTTGAAGCAGTGATCCTGTAGAAGGGTCTGGTCTTCCTCTGAAGGTCCAGTGGTGGTTATGTAGTTCTTGTCCTCTCAGAATCCAGTAGGCAAGGTTGCCCATGGTGTTCCAAGCCTCAGATTACATCCAGGTAGGAATGCTCGGTTCCTTCCCCTGGGCAGAGCATCTCACAATGGGATGATGTAATTGTATGAGTCATGCTGGGAGACCTTGATGGCCCATTAGCAGAGATAGCCCCTGGAGGGAGTTATTAGGGACGAGTCATAGAGAAGATAAAGAACACTGCCTTGTTGCCGTTGAGTTAGGAATTGCTGAAGGAAAGTGACATTGACTCCAATGATCAGAAGGCATAAAGTGAGTTTTTTTAGGAACTTCACATATTTTATAGGCAGGATCATTCACCCAGAACCTGATTGGTTCTTAACAACACCCTTCACACCATTGGTTAATTAGGAACAACACCTTCTGGTAAAATATCTTTCCATAAACATCACGTACAAACATTCCACATGTTCACAAACACCAGATGCAGAGATTAAGATAAGAATTGTTTTAATTCTTTCTCTGAGCATTCTCACAACTTTCCCCAGGACGATGCCTAGGGAAGTTATCTGTTTCGCTTTCTGACTAAACCACCCCATCCACACTGCCTCACTTACCTTAACGATTTACATAGGTGGTAATAGAATACATACTTTTGGTTACATCTTACATTGTAACCTAAGACATGCTGGCAGTTGTACAGTGAAGCTTCCTCTGCATGTGTCACCTGTTCCTGCTCCTCCTCATCCATCAGACCAAAGCTCTCACATTCAGGCTAATTCATTACTATTTCCAAAATCCCAGGGTGATTCGGGTTTTTAATAGGGGTGTGCTGTGTGATGAGGGTAGTCCATTTGCTCCATGTGGCATTGGTGGCATGGTGGGGAGAGGGAACCTTTCCTTTAAACATCCACCCCAGTACTGGTAGTCAGGGTACCAGGTAGAGTTGTGCTTCTGTGCTGATTACTTCTGAGGCAGCTTGAATTCCTTCATAAGAGGCCAAGATTTCCTTCTCTGTTGGGGTGTAGTTAACTTGAGACCCTCTGTAAATTCGGCTCCAGAATCCCACTGGTTGGCCTCGAGTCTCCCCAGGCACCTTCTGCCAAAGGCTCCAGGACAAACAATTGCTCATGACTGCAGAGTAAAGCTCATTCTTTACCTCTGGTCCTGTCCTGACTCAGCCAAGGGCTACCGCATGAGCAATCTCCTGCTTGATCTGGGCAAAGGCTTGTTACTGTTCAGGCCCCCAGTGGAAATGGTTCTTTTTGCAGGTAGAGATGGCTCATACTCTGGCTGTACTCAGGGATATGCATCCTCCAGAAACCTATGGTGCCTAGGAAAGCTTGTGTTTCCTTCTTGCTGGCTGGTGGAGACATTGCTGTGATCTTATTGACAACCTAGTAGGACTCTGACTCTGTCTGTCTTGCCACTTCACTCCCAGGAACTGGATTTCTCAGGCAGGTCCCTTGACTGTACTCTTTCATCGCGAAGCCAGCTTCCAGGAGAATCTGGGTGATCTTTCCTTTCTCAAATACTTGCTTTGCTATGTTCCCCCACACAATGATGTCGTCAATGTATTGCAGATGTTCCAGAGCCTCACCCTTCTCCAGTGCAGCTTGGATCAGCCCATGGCAGATGGTGGAGCTGTGTTTCCACCCTTGGGGCAGTCGGTTCCAGTTGTACTGCACGCCCGTCCAGGTGAAAGCAAACTGAGGCCTGCATTCTGTTGCCAGAGGAATGGAGAAAAATGCATTAGCAATGTCCATAGTGGGGTACCACTTTGCCTCTTTGGACTCCAGCTCGTACTGGAGTTCCAGCATATCCGGCACAACAGCGCTCAGTAGTGGAGTCACTTCATTCAAGCTGCGATAGTCCACAGTCAATCTCCATTCCCTGTCAAACTTGTGCATGAGCCACATGGGGCTGTTGAAGGGTGAGTGGGTTTTGTTGACCACCCCTTGGCTCTCCAGCTCACGGATCACATTGTGGATGGAGATCACAGCATCTGGATTCTTCAGATAGTGCTGGCGGTGCACTGCCAAGGTGGCAATTGGTCCACCTTCGGGAGTCCGATGGAAGAAGGATTTTCTGACAGTCCAGGCAACGTATTAAATTGCCTAATGCCCTCAGCCTCCACAGCAACTATCCCAAAAGCCCAAATTAGTCCTTTTGGGTCTTTTTAATAGCCATTCCAGAGGAAGTCTATTCCCAGAATACACAGGGTCTCTGGGCCAGTCACAATAGGATGTTTCTGCCACTCCTTCCCAGTCAGGCTCACCTTGGCTTCCAACTGCTGTGATTTCACTGTCACTCCAGCAATAGAAACAGGTTCTGCCTCCACATGTCCCAATGACATTAGGGTACACTGTGCACCAGTATCAACCAACGCTTCTCATTTTTGTGGCTCTGATGTGCCAGGCCATCGGATCCACACTGTCCAAAAGACCTGATTCTCCTGTGCCTCTTCCTGGATAGAGGCAGGGTCCCTCTAGCCCCGGTTATCATTCCCTCTCCGGGCATATGTTCTAGAGGTTCCTTCAAGGGGATCAGACATATCATCCTCCCTTCTGTTATAGCTAGAGGCTCAGTCATGGGAGGCTGAGGCTACCTTCACTTTAGCAGAACTTGCTCAGTTAATGTTTTCCTTCTTAAGTTGACGCACCCATGCTGCCAGGAGAGAAGTGGGTTTTCCATCCCACCTTCTCATATCTTCCCTATGGCCACACAGGAAGAACTACAGGCCAGCTAGTGGGGTGTATCCCCCTCTCCCTAGCTAGGGGACATTGAGCTCTGATTGCGGAGCCTCTGGTTTGCACTGGTGCCACATGGAAACTGTTGTCCCTCATCTCCTCCCTCATCTCCCCTTTGAAACTCTCAACCACAGCAGAGATGTGAGTCTGCATCAGGACATGGACCATGGTCTCATAATTCCCAAGTTTGATGGCTATGGAACCCACTCTCTCTTAGTTGTCCTTGAAATGTGTTGTTGCCATGAAGTTGGAGTATTCAGATGGCCCCAGATATGCAAAGCTCCACAACATTTGCCCTGTGCACCTGATCTTGTCAGGGTCATTATTGTGCTGTCCATCCCTTCCAAAAAGGTATCTCCAGTATTGCCACTTCTCTCATGCATTAGATCCCTTTCTCATTGGTCTTCCAAGGCATTCTATGATGGTGATCCTGCATTCTGTCTCTGAACAAACCTCTCTCTTACACTCATTAAAAGCTGCTTCCAGAGAGGAAGGGGCCCCGACTCCCTCAAGAACACCTGATCAATACCTGTGTCCTGGGTCTAGGATCCCAAATTTCTTGCTTTGCCACTATCTAGTTACATGCCTGTACCCATAAGGTCCCAAATCCGAAGTAACCAGGTTGCTTAAGCTTCACGTCCCTGTTGCACAATGTCTTTCAACAGATTACAGTGACTGTTGTGGGACTCAGTGATGATTTCAGGCTCTGGCTCCTCCGCTGGTTGTGAGGGCCCTGATTCCCCATCATCATTAACTGGGTGCACTGATTTGGTCTTATACTTCCTCCTCTGCACAAGGACGACTGCTGCTGGCTGTGACTGCCCTTGCAGTTCAGCTGGAACCTGGACAGTTGTAACATCTGTGGGTTCCACTGTTGCACCATCAGACTCTCCCTCTTTGAGACAGGGACAGGGTTTCCCATCAGCTGGGGAATATTACTGTACAAGCTGGTTTGTACTGATAAATAAGAAACCCAGCTCGTTTCCATAAACCAGCCCCTGGGCTGACAGACAAGAACCTCAACCAATTACGTTCCATCCCAAGCTGCAGACATCTCACTGGTCAGGTGCTGGGCTGTGTGGGGATCAGACCAATCAGCAGTTGAGACCAGGGTTTTCAAACTCCCTATATATACTAGGTTTGAACAATAAAACAGGCTGTTTGTCGCATGGAACTTTGAGGTGTATGTGTTGTCCCTGTCTCCGACCACCAACCCCATGGAACACATGGCATTTAAACGTAATAGGGGAAGTGTATTCCCTCAGCATCTGTAAGAGCCTGATAATAAGAGAAAGGTTTCAAAAAGGGCTTTGTCATTATGTCTGCTTATCATAATCACTCTTGAACACCTGAAAACTATGTGCAGTATGGACTGCTGTTGAAGTGAAGGGAGCGACCCATCTTCTTTGATCAGCATCTGACTCCGATTTATTGATTAACCAGGCACTTTTTATAACAGTGTTAATTCACTTCATGCATATTGCAAAACCTGAGCTCCCGATAGGCTGTAGAGAAAACTTCAGCTCCTCCTTTTGTTTACAATACCTGAAGTTAGTTTATTGAAACCAAGATCAGTGTTCTCACCATGATATGAAAAGTTCTCAAAACCTTAATATCTGTTTCCCAGAATGACCATCTGTTCCTAGAGCAGCCAAGGACAGAATATTGCCTGTTTTTGAGGAAACGGTCTGAGAATCTTGTTGTTTATATAAAAGGTGGCTGAGAACCTTAATTATTTACAGAATCAAGCCTGGGAAAGGCTGCTTTACAGCAGGCTTCTATCTTTCCCTCAGCTGAGTACCTTCACGGCCTCTTTCTTTAAGCCATGTCTGAACCAGGCTCTCCACAGACTGTGAGTAGCCTGCCTTGAGGCCCATAAAAAGAAAGGGATTACAGGTGCAAAATGTGGAAGGGAAAGCAAAGGGCAGAATCCTTGAGCTTCTCCCCACACCACCATCATTGCCTGCTGCGAGATACCCTGAGGCCTCCTGGACCCAATGCTGCCCGCCTGAGGGAAACCCCCCAATAGTGCATCCCTGGATTAAAGTCACAAGTGAGTTGTGGAACCCCTACCTCTGCTCCTGCATCCTGTGGTGAGAGCACTATGAGTGGACCAAGGTTCGGCTACAGTGACAGGGCACTGCACCTGCATCTTGGAGGACGTGAATGGCATGGAATATGGGAGGATGTGGGACAGTATTTGGAGGACTTGTTCAATAGTTTGGAAGTTTACCCCTTGAACAGGACCCTGTTAAAGTAATAAAATATGCGATGGAAAAATGCTGTGGCAGCGCCAGAGAGGTGCAAAGTTATGCAACTTGCTGGGCCCTGGCTACTCTTTATTGGACACTACTGTATACTAGGCAGCAGCCTCATGGGGACGAGGAGGAAAAAAGACCAACAGGCACTGTGGCCACTTAAACTGCAGCTGAACCAGAGGAGCAAGCCGTGTTGGTAGCAGTCTCCCCTATACAGAAGAAGAAATCCAAGGCCAAATCAGTTCACTTAGTGAGGGATGAAGAGGAAGTAGGACCCTCATAACAGAAGGAAGAGGCAGGGACAATCACCCAATCCCCATCCCTGGGTGAGATGCGAGATATGCAAAAATATTTCAGCAGCCAGTTGGGTGACCCCCTGGTGACCCAGCTGCTCCAATGCTGGGATATCACAGACGACGAAATGAAACTAGATGGTAGTGAAGCCAAGCAACTGGAATCCCTGTCCCAGGATGTGGGCATTGACAAGGGGATTGGGAAGAGGACAGAAACTCAGCCTCTGGAGGGGACTCCTGTTGTAGTGTGTTCGTTAAGTTCATTTAATTCCTCCCCCATTTTATGTATCTGCTCCCCCCCATTTTGTGTAAAATGGTTCTGCCCTCCTCAGTTTTCCCGCCACAGCCCTGCCAGTTATATTGTCAGTCTTTTAGGTTATATAATTCCTCCTCCCCTTTTTCCCTTATATGTATGCTTTTTCTCCTCCCTGGGCCAAGTCAATCACCCTCCCACTCCACCTAGTATTCCAGGAGCTTCTCCTCTTTGGGGGTTGTGGTTGGCTGTGGTCCCGGGACCCCTCCCATACCTGGTACTTATTGGGCTCTCCACTATGTCATTTGTGTTAAGCTCATCCCCTCTTCTCCCCCTATTGGTCTTCTGTAAACCCCTCCCGGGTCCACCCCTTCCCTTTATAACCCTGAAGCACCTTTTGTTCTTGGTCATTCGCCGATACATCGTGGGCTTTCCAATAAACCATGTTTAGCCCCCCCGGCGAGTGTCCAGCTCCTTCCTTCTTGTCGTTTAGCAGCGATCCAGTCCGCAACCAGCACAGCCCGAGGCCTTACGATGCCGAGGGGTGCTGGCAGACCATGCAGCGAGGTGTCGGCCTTAACCTCAGCTAGCTGGACTCTGACTTTCTCTGCTCGATAAGGCTAAATACACGCTGCTGCAGACTCCTGTCAAGCAAAAGGGAAAGGTATTCTCTTAAGGATGTTCTAGTAGTACACCCAAGCAGATGGAATGCTACGGAGAAAGGTATCCAGTACCTGAAAGAATTAGCTGTGTTAGAGGTAATCTCTAGGCATTCAAATAACGAGACCCAGATGAGGTCTAGCACGCACAATCCGTGTGACAGAATCACATCTACCACTTCAAGAGGACTGCAGCCATTGCGCGCCATTGTCATACACCAAATCAGCGGCATTGATGTCAATGAAGGAAGGAAGGAAAACAGTGCTTCAGCTGGCTCCCGAACTCAGACAATATGGAGATCATCCTTTTTCCTCCCTACTGACCTGTTCTTTGTCTGTGTAAAGACCATCCAAGACTACAGACAGACTCGAAAGATTTGAGCAAGTTAGAGAGGAAATGTCTCATGCCCCTGTTGGAACCCAGGACATTCCTCTGACTGCCCTGGATGACTTGAGACCCTGGCAAGGGGCTGAGAGACCTTGGCACAGAGTCAAAAACACCTGTGCCTTCGATTTTAGCACATGGAAAAATTGCCAACTTTGTGTGAGGATTTACAAGCCACAAGAGTTTGAGTAGAATAATAGTTAATTTGTCACAGGGTGAAAAAGTAGAATTTTGGGGTTTTAGAATGGGAGTTCAAGAGGCAAGATGGAGGAATCTGGGCATGTCCTGTCCTTCTTCTTCTTCTTCTTGACCTCCATCTTCTGCTGAGATGGTGACACTTTGTGAAGGTCCGCCCGAAGTGAACGGGTGACGAATGATTTTTGGGTGCAAAAATAACCAACAAAGGCACAGGGGTTTTGCAGTAGTAAATCAACAAGATGGAATTTATTGATAATAACTACAGCTAAATATGCATTGGTTAGAGGATCTGGGGAAGAGGAGGATAGAATAAGGAAAAAGGAAGGAAAGAAGGTTAGGGAATGGGGTATAGCTACCAAGACGCGATGTCTTCGGGGTCCCGCCGCCGATGCTCGCTGGTACACGTCTTGGGGAGATCTCGGAGAGGCAGTAGAAACGAACCCCAGATATACTGTTCTTGGTTGGGGGAAGGGTGGCCGAAATTATGTTTCCATGGAGGGGAAAAGTCCATTGTTTTCATGGCCGAATGCTCCCAGGTACGTCTGCTCTGGGCAGGTTCTCCCCCTTCCCTGAGTTGGGAGGGGGTACAGTCCCAGCCTCTGGAAGGAGGTTGCCAGGAGGGTGCCATGGGGGTGCCAATAGGGTGCCAGAGGGGTTCTTGGTTCTTTGATGAGGGGATTCGCATCTCAGTTGGTCTGTCACGGTGGTTGAAGACAGGCAAGAGGGGTCTTCTCTTGGAGTGGGGGAGGAGCCACCCCAGAGCTCAGTCCAGCCAGGCCTGAAGTTTGGAAGAAAGTCCAGTTCCATTGTTCAGAAAAGGGCAGCATGCCCCTTCGATACAGCATGGCATGTTCTGTAGACACCATCTGTAAACACACTAAATACGCATGAGACTTTCTTTCCCAACTGGCTCAACAGTTTTTAACCCTTCAGTGGTCCTTTTCTCATGACAATTGTGAGGCAAAAAATGAAGGATTTCCGGATGGACTTCCACACGACCCCGTGACTCACGATTGTCTTGAGGAATCTTCATCAGCAGAGCTCTAGAGTATCTTCGAAACTCGTTGCATGTCGGTAGCATAACCCCGGAAAAGTAGGGATGACAGGAGAGAGGGTATAAAAGGGGAAGAGAAGGAAAAGAAAGAGAGAGAGGGGAAAGGGGTTCCAATAAACATAAACATAATTAATATTGATCATCATAGCAATTTCACACGTGGTTATTTTTTATAACAATTTCAAAAAATGATTAATTTTAATAATTTTCAAAAAATATTAATCAATTAAAGCAATATCATTTGTTTAACAATTTCAAAATTATTAAAACAAATCATAAATAATCAAAACAACAAGTAAATCATAGTATAATCATTGTCTTTTAAAATTATTTTCTAAAAAATTAAAGTAACTTTCTATAAATCATACTTGATAATTAAAAAGTCGTTCTAAAGCACATATGCTTGATTCATAACTGTTTCGTATCAAGTGTTTTGGGGACATCTATTGTATAGAGTACATCAGCTAAGCGGTGTGCATTGACTACAGTTGACAGTTTCTTAAGCTTTTTCATGATGTTCCAATTCAGAATGAATAGGGCTGCTGACAAGATAAAGCCAAGCGTAACTAGGATCAAAAGAACCACAATTGGATGGCACACACTGTTCAGGACACCTGTGGCAGTAGGTGACCATCCAAAGAGAGTATCCCACCACCTAGGCTCAGCATCCTGCTTTACCCTCTCCATAACCCGGTGTATTTGTCTCACGTTGTGATGAACAGTCACCAGAGTCTTCTGTCCGTTTTCCTTGATTTTCTCGAGGATGTCAACCAGGTCCTGATGGAGCAACAGTTGTCTCACGAGGGTGAAGTTCATTCCGATAGGAGTGGGCATCAGGTTCTGGACCAGTGTGTAGTTGGAATGTAATAGGTAGTGAGAGGTAACTGGAGCTTCGTAAGAGAAATCACATCCTACTATCTTAGTAAAGTTACAAGCACAAAAGTTTGAATGATTCTTTGTATCTACCACAACATCTTCTACAAAAACAGAATCACATGTCGTTCTAAAGCATGCGCAGCCATTGCCTATGTATATAAGAACTGTCTGGGTATCCTCATGTGGACGAATCTCAAAATGACAGATGTTTTGCTCTGTGTCCAAACAGATATCCTGAGCTACGATTGCATTGCTTTCACAGATGAACCCTTGCTGTTCTCGGACAATACAAGTTTCCAGATTAACAGTTTGCCATTTGTCATCAACCTGACTGGCCCATCCCCTATATTCAGTAGGATAGAGGACAGCTCCGTCATGGTTTAATCCTAATGCAATAACAGGGAAGACCAAATGCACAGAGGCATTGCGTATGGTTAAGACAAAAGCAGTGGCTGTGTTTGAAATGGGGTCATAGGTAAAGTTCACCAGGTTCCACCAGGATTGGAATTCTCTTTCAAATTCAGTGGCACTGTCCCAGATTATTTTCCGAATTTCTGTGGGGAAGGTGCCTTCCTCGCCCTCTCTTATAATTGCAGCAGAGACTGACTGCATCCACAATTGTGCCTGGATACAGCTGAGGGCTAAGGAAACATTGTCTTGTGTGGCACTTAGTGCATCAATTATCAATTTGTGATCATTCACGTTCACTCTTTCCCAATTTGGCAAAATGTTTGACAGCAGCCATTGGTGCGTCCCTAAGGCTGATAGAGATGACCTCAGTGGTTGCTGCAATCTGGTCAGGTCTCTAGTTGTAGTAGCCAATTTGTTCATTAGTACTTCAGAATCAATGCTATTCAGAATTCCCAATCCTGTACCCACAACACCGGTCACGTCCCTTGGTGTTCTAGTTTTAAAAGAGCTTCGTTTCCGAAGCCAAGTGGTCCAGCCTTCAAAAGAAGTTTGCAGGAACGGAGAACAGGCTGGCTCAATATCTGAGACGTTGTTCTGCATTAGCAATTTTACCTGTTTGAGAGACCATGCCGGATTGAACAATATTTGTTGTTGGCCAGTTTTCCTGATCACATAAGGTCCGATCTCGAAAATTATCGGGATGAGCATGACCGGTGGTACGGGTGAAGTGGTAACAGTGGTTTCAACATTTATTACAAATTTAAAAGAAAGGCCTTGAGTGTCCTTGGCCCAAGAACAAATTACCTCTGTAGTGTCAGTTAATGTAAAGCTGTACCAGCAATCCCGTACGCTTGGGTGTGTACAGATTCGCTTCTGTTCTTTTTCCCGATCTGTGGAAGCACTGATTGAGATTGCTTTGCTGTAATTAGACCCATTAACCATTCGACATCCAACACTAATTAGTTCACCTACTATTCCTTGAAGCTGCCAGGTTTTGTGTCTTTCCCATTCTTGTCTGGTGTACAACTTATCCTCATGCATAACTACCGTTAGCAAGTTCAGACCCGTGACGTCTCCCATAAATCCGGTGGATTGCAGGAAGGCTTGAGACCAGGGCCACTCGAAGGAGTTCCCTGCTGCCTCTGCCAATTGGGGTGTGACGTTAGGAAAAAGGCTCACACTTTGGGTCTGAGAGGGTGTACTCGGTGTGGGTTTTGGTACAGTGTTTATCTTAAATGTGTAAACCAAGCCTCTTAGTTCTAATGGACTAGCTGTGTCATTCTCCCAACGACATGTCACATAAGTGGGTTTGAACAAAACAAAACTGTACCAGCAATCAAGTGATTCATCATTACAATCTTTGGTAATTGCAACATTGGTGGTTTTGGTACTAGAAACATAACTACCAGCATGTTCCTGGCGGCAACACAGAGTAAGGGCACTTTCCATTTTGGAACACCCCCATTTCTTTGTGGGACACAATGGTGCTGAGGGGATGTCCAGATGATTCCTTCCACCTGCTTCCATAAAATTTCCAGTAATTATGATGGAGGTGTGTCCTGGGTTGACTATATGATGCTTTTATCCCCAATCGTCTCATTCTGTTTATGCTGAATAATAATAAGTTTTGTACCTTTAAGAGTGTTACAGAGAGTGAAGGGGGAGAGAGAAGAAGCGGGCAGTTTTGTTTTTCAGACACTGCACTCCTCCACATTCCTGCTCCTGACTGTGTTGTCTGCGGACAGACAGCGGGACAGAGAGCTCTTCTTTTGCTTTTTAGTTAGTGTTAGCTAGCTGAGGCAAAGAAGTTCCCTGGACTGTTTTTTCCCTTTTTTCTTTGGACCTCTTGGAACTGCTCTGGACTGAACACCCAGGAGAGCACCGGCAGCTGCAGCTGTGGCCCACCAGGCCGGGCCTGGCCTGCGACAATTCCAGCACTGAGAGACTGATCAGAGACTGAGTGAGCTGCTGCTTGAACCCGGGGTTTTTCTCAGTTTGTCATCTCTTTTAGAGTGGCAAGGGGTCTCATTGTTTTGATACTGTTTTGGTCTTATTGTTTAATAAACAGGGGGGTTTTTTTCCACCTTTCTCCTAGGAGGTATTTTTCTTTCCTCCCGGACCAGTTGGGGGGGGAGGGGCCGATTGGATCTGCTTTTCCCACCGGAGCTCCTTTGGGGGGATTCTTCCCCAAATTTGCTCTAAACCTGGACAAATACAAGGTGGCTTTTTCATGGAGGGTTCCTTCCACCTTTCTGCATGTTATCACAATTGACTCACCAACCGTTCCCGTCAGGGTTCTCATCAATTCATTCTGATCCCACCTCCACTCATTCGGGCGGTACACCTTGGAGCCATGCTGCACTAGGATTGCCAGGCTCGGGTAACGGCCCTTGGGATAGGTTCCAAGGGCACTGGTGTGCTGAACGATGGCTTCAGGCCACAGCTGCTCACCAGGGGGTTGTCCATGAAATTGTGGTAAAATGCAGAAAAGTATTAGCAAGGTTATCATGTTTTCAGACGATTCTCATGTCCCTCGGAGTTCACCTGTAAAAGCAAGAACAACAAAAAATCCTGCCAATGAGAGGCAGAAAGGAGTTTAAAATGAGGGGATTATCCAGCGTGTGTATATGCGGTGCTCTTTTCCAAGAGGTCAGAGGCTACCCATGCATATTTGTTCAGAGGGGTTTTCAGCACTAGTGGTACCTTGCCTACTGTGGGGAGGTCCACTAAGACAGGTTGTCCAGGGTAATGTGATGGATTGTTTGCATCGTAGGGACCTTCCAGTGAAGGGATGATGCTTGGAGGTGTGGGGTGAAAAGCAATAACTTTGGGGCAGCCATTCACTCCCCACCTGCTATTTACTCCTTTAACAGCCTCCCACAGCCAGCAGCCCCAGCTTGCTTTCTGGGGCTTAAGGAACTGCTTTAAAAGGCCATTTGTCCTTTCCATGGTCCCATTAGCCTGAGGGTAGTAAGGAGTATGAAAGGTCCACTTTATGCCTTCGACTCTGGCCCAATCCTGAACCACCTCGGCAGTAAAGTGAGACCTGTTGTCAGACTGAATTTCTTGCAGTTTTGGAAAAGTTCCAAACCACCCCTGCAAAGCTTTAACTGTATTGTCACCTGTGGCCCTTTTAAAAGCATCAGCTTGTACCAACCCAGATACAATTTCTACTCCTACCAACACAAAATGTTTACCTCCTGACTTCTTAAAAGGACCAATATAATCTACCTGCCATGCTTCCCACAAGCCTTTACCTTTCCTCAAATGCAGAGGGTCATCCTCTAAAGGATGCCTTTCCAGTCGCTTGCGGCACTGTTCGCAGGACGATATGCATGTTTTACACATTTCCCTGTTGACTGGCCATCCGCGGGCGTGTGCTTCCTGATACAGACCTTTGGCACCTGTGTGCTGCCTTTTTACATGTAACCATTCTAACAGTTGATTCCAATCCTCTGAAATAGTTTCTTTTTTCAGGGGGCTAAGCCTTGCTAGTTCATCAGCTCTGTTGTTCCATTCACCTGCTTGATTCCCATCAGTTTGATGAGAAGCTACCCAACCGACCAGAAAGTTTCCTTTACTGGCGATTTCTAGGATTTCTTTCCATTTATCTTTCTGCCACACTGGGATTCTGTTAACTTCCCAGTCATTCTGTTGCCAGAAAGGGAGCCACTCAGTGCAGCCTTTGTATACCGCATATGAATCAGTATAGATGTAAACAGGAGAAGTGTTTTGTGCCTCACGCTGGAAAACACTCCAGAGGGCTATGAGTTCTCCTACCTGAGCCCTGCCCCCCCTTCTGTGATAATCTTTTCACCAGATGAAATATGTAAGGCAGCCGCCTTATATTTCCAAATTTTTCCTTCCCGCTTTGAGGAAGCATCAGTAAACCAACAGTTTGCTGCTATTTCAGGTGAGAATGGTGGTGCTACTTTGATTACAGAAGCAGGTTTGTCTTGGCTACTATCCAGGCTCTCAGTGTCTTGTATTGCCAAGAATTTTGCAGCACCTTCTGTGACAGAAAAGCTATTGCAGTAATACTCTATTTGAGCATACCATTTCCTGACTGATGACTTTTGGGCTATGCCGTCAGGTGGAGGGGTCCCGTTCGTGACAGCTTTAATTACCTTGAAGGGACCTCTCAAGATGATAGCTTGCTGCCGTGTGATCTTCTCTACTTCAATGAGAGCTAAGCTAACCACAAACAATCCTTTTTCCCAGGTAGTGTATCTTTTTTCAGCATCTTTAAAACCACGGGAAAAGAAGCTGACAGGCCTTGTTGGACCCTCAGGACCTCGCTGCCAGATGTGTATTGATAGTCCTGAGGAGGCAAATCCCCATTCTACTTGGAAAGGGTCTTTAGGGTGAATGGGCCCCAATGCCTGATGTGCAGTGGCTTCAAAAATCAGTAATTGGAGTGCTTCTTCCTGAGAAGGAGTCCAATCCCATTTGATTCCTTTTCTCAGTAAATTGTAAAGGGGCCTAGCAATGATGGATAAATCTGGGATGTGTTTCCTCCAGAATACTAACAGTCCTAAGGCTTGCTGGAGGCCTTTTTTGTTTTCAGGCATTTTCATCTGCTCTAGAGAAGTTAAAGTGTCAGGTGGGATGCATGTGCTGCCAGATCTCCACCAAATTCCCAGGAATTTTACTTCCTGAGAAGGCTTTTGAATTTTCTCTGAGGGAATCTTTAAATCAAGGCTCTCCAGATGAGAGATTATATTCTGCTGGAGATCCCCCACCTCCTTAATTTCCTCTCCTCCTACCAAAATGTCATCAATGTATTGGTATACAGCTACAGTGTCAGGTTTAGGTATTTTTTCTAATTCCTTTGCTAGAGCATGGTGTGCTAGTGTTGGAGAGTGTTTGTATCCCTGAGGGAGTCTGGTGAATGTGTACTGTTGTCACTCCCATGTGAATGCAAAACGATCCATGTCCTCTGGCTGTATAGGTATCATGAAAACATGTCTTTAACATCTATGGTTGCCATGATTGTGTGAGCTTTTTCTTGTATTGATGTTATTAGTTCAGCTAAATTTGGCACTGCTGCAGTCAGAGGATCAGTGTTGGCATTCAGCCTACGGTAATCAACCGTAAGCCTCCACTTCCCGTTAGGCTTTCGGACTGGCCAGACGGGTGAATTGTATGGGGAGTGTGTGTTAATAATTATTCCTTGATCACGCAATTCCTGAATAACTGGTTTGATGCCTTGTCTAGCTCCAGAAGGCAAGGGATACTGTTTCACATTGATTATTTTACTGTAAGGCAGTGCAGGTGTGGTCTGAAGCAGTCTAATGTTAAGTGGCGGAGTGCCAAAAGACCACAAGAAACCCTCGGTGTCTTCCCAATGCCTTCCTGAGAGGACGTCTATCCCTAGCAGATTATTCGGTATGTCCCAAATTACCATTTTGACAACCAATTGATTTTCTTCTCCAGGGAGTGTTATTTTGACTAAAGCAATACTCATGGGTTCTATGGTTCCTAAAGCATTAAGAACGCAGCATTGCCTTTTTGTTGGAACAACTCCACACTTCTGGGCATCTCTGTGTGTTAGTGCAGAAATCTGGGCTCCCGTATCAACAATGTAGGTTACTAGAACTTTTTTGGGGCCCGTAATTGCTGTAATTAACATGTCTCCTGATTTATTTTTTGTGAGCATTCGTAAGTAAACCCAACCTCCACCCCTTCGCTCACCTGTAAGCGGTGGAGATACTAGTTTCCCGAAAGCTCTGTTGGTGAAGATTCACTGTTTTTGTTTTGGGGTACGGGCGGGTGGGCAGTTATGTTGCTTAGGCTCTGTGAAAGAAGTTGCGAAAGAGTTACTTCCGGCTTACTGCTAGTGCTTTTCAGGAGACATGCAGCCAGGGTTTCACTGTCCAAGTTCTGTGAAAGAAACTGAGAAAGAGTTAATTTTGGCTCACTGGCTGTGTTCTGCGGGAGGGGCTGAGACGCAGCCTCACTGCCCAGGTTACGAGGGGGAAACTGGGGAAGGGTTAACTTTGGCTCATTGCCTGTGTTCTGTGTGAAAGACTGTGATGTATTGTGTGTACTGAACTGTGTATTGGTAGGAGTATTCGTTAGTTTCTGGTGAGGGAGGGGGATCGGGGCACTGGGCTGGGTATTTGTTTTTCTAAAATTCCAGTTAGTTATTATTTTCTGCAATTTTTCAAGTGGTAGACCATCCATTATGTCCCGGGGAACCCCTTTCTTTATTCCCAGCATCTACCAGCGTTGTCTGTTGGAAATCTGTTTCCCTGGTTCTGTGTTTTCAGTGTTAGGGGTTCCCATAAACCGGACACCTTTTGTTTTTTCTGATTTTTCTTCCAGGGTTTTTACAGGCCCATACTGTCTACAATAGTTTATTAAATCAACTGCTACCTCACTCCATGTCCAAATTTTGCGGCTGCTGCTAGATATGTCAGATGGTGTTGTGGGTGTCTGTGTTGGTGTATAGGGTGAAGGTGCAGTGTCAGTGGACTCAGACTGATCAGTGGAGTTGTTAAGAAATCTTTCTAGTCTATCTATTGGGCTTAGAGCCATAACTGTTTTTTGAATAGTGATTGCTGTTGATTTCAATGTTTCTGGAAGCCCACGAATTAAAGGGGTCATAATTTCAGGCTTCACAGGCAATTGCATTGGGGATTCAAAACCAGGAATTAATTTTTTCTCATGAATCATTTGCAAACATGCAGCTTTTTGTACACTTTCTAGGATTTGGTCAGGGGTAGTGGCAATTGCTAAGGGATCACCCCTTTCCAGGGGATTTATTCCCCCGGCCCAATAGGCTGCACGTTGTGTTAGAGACCAGGCATCACGCTTATCTCCTGTTGTTAAGAAAACACCATGTCCCCAGTAACCACTGGCCTCTTGTTCAGTTAACTTAATCTGGTCTCCGCCAGTGAGGGACACACGGAACACATATTCCGTTTCTGATTCGTGGGGGAGGCGACCGAATTCCTTTTTCACTTTAGCTAATTCGGTAGCACTGAATGGTGTTTGTTTGGTTGTTATGTGGAGATCCATGTCTTCATCATTAATGTAATTATATTCAGTTTTAATAAAAGGTCTCAAATGAGGACAGCAATTTTCCCCACAATTTTTAACTGTTTCAGATTCTTTGTTAGAATAGTTTTGTTTTGCTGCCTCAATTTTTTGTAAGGATAAATCTTTTTAATGGAAGGTGTTACCTTTTCTTCCTCCTCTGTAGAGGAGTTGATTTTGTGTATGGTTTTGGTGTGTTCTTCCCTAAGGGCAGCTCGCAGCTTATAAATTTCATTTCTGTCCTCATTTAACTGTTTTTGCAAAATTTCAACCAAATTTTGAAGGGAATCTATAATTACCATTTCCTCAGTTCTCCGTTTACAGCGGTTTTCTATGGCTGCAGTAAGACATGCTCCAAGGACTGAGCAAAGAATGCTTTCATTTTTACCCATTTTGAATTTTGATTCATGTTGCAGAGAACATATTCTATCAATGATATTTTCCAAATTAAACCAATTGTTTTCTGCCCAAGTTTCTCCGCCAGATGATGGTTTGGCATTGTGTTTAGCAAGCAACGTGCAAAAATCAGCTTTTGCTTTAGGATCGAGATTTTCACTCATTTTGTGTGAAGGGACTAGGACTATACCAGAGAGCTAATTTGCTAACTCAAGTTATACAGACTTTTTGTTCCACTCCGTCTCCCTAGATAGCTGAAGAAACCAAATCTGTCTGGAAGGCACTGTTTTAATTTCTTCAGATTGTCCCTTCCTTTCCAGACAGTCTAGATACACACACTCACACACTCACACAAGTGTTTTCTTTGTGAGGGGACCAGAAACCCAGAACAGGGAAAAAGCCACTCAGCCTTCGCTGGGCCGCCCCTCGCTCCCTGTGTAGGTGAAGGGACAATATCTGTCTAAAAGGCACTGCTTAATTACTTCAAGTCTGCCCCTTCCCTTTTAGACAGTCCAGGTACACAAAATAAATAAAAAAATACAGCAGTAAAAAACAGTAACAGGTTCAAATTCAGCTCAAATACAACAGTAACAGGTTCAAATTCAACTCAAATACAACAACAACAGGTTCAGATTCAACTCAAATACAACAACAACAACAGTATCAATATCAATATCAGTAACAGCATCAATATCAGGATCAGGAGAAGTATCAGTGTCAGTGTCCGTGCCAGTAAGATCAGTAACAAAAGTGACAGTAACAGTTTCCCCTGTTTTGCACCAAAAAATCTTTTGTGTCAATTCTGGAGCCTGTGTGCTCAATTGAGCGTGAGATTTGGCTTTGGTGTATGCAGTCTGTGAGAGGTTACAGACTACACAAAACCTGCAAAATCTCACTGGCCACTGGAATCCTTGTCCATGACGCCAATTATGTGAAGGTCCACCCGAAGTGAACGGGTGACGAATGATTTTTGGGTGCAAAAATAACCAACAAAGGCACAGGGGTTTTGCAGTAGTAAATCAACAAGATGGAATTTATTGATAATAACTACAGCTAAATATGCATTGGTTAGAGGATCTGGGGAAGAGGAGGATAGAATAAGGAAAAAGGAAGGAAAGAAGGTTAGGGAATGGGGTATAGCTACCAAGACGCGATGTCTTCGGGGTCCCGCCGCCGATGCTCGCTGGTACACGTCTTGGGGAGATCTCGGAGAGGCAGTAGAAACGAACCCCAGATATACTGTTCTTGGTTGGGGGAAGGGTGGCCGAAATTATGTTTCCATGGAGGGGAAAAGTCCATTGTTTTCATGGCCGAATGCTCCCAGGTACGTCTGCTCTGGGCAGGTTCTCCCCCTTCCCTGAGTTGGGAGGGGGTACAGTCCCAGTCTCTGGAAGGAGGTTGCCAGGAGGGTGCCATGGGGGTGCCAATAGGGTGCCAGAGGGGTTCTTGGTTCTTTGATGAGGGGATTCGCATCTCAGTTGGTCTGTCACGGTGGTTGAAGACAGGCAAGAGGGGTCTTCTCTTGGAGTGGGGGAGGAGCCACCCCAGAGCTCAGTCCAGCCAGGCCTGAAGTTTGGAAGAAAGTCCAGTTCCATTGTTCAGAAAAGGGCAGCATGCCCCTTCGATACAGCATGGCATGTTCTGTAGACACCATCTGTAAACACACTAAATACGCATGAGACTTTCTTTCCCAACTGGCTCAACAGTTTTTAACCCTTCAGTGGTCCTTTTCTCATGACAATTGTGAGGCAAAAAATGAAGGATTTCCGGATGGACTTCCACACACTTCTGGATTGGTTTAGAGTAGAGAGAGACTGTCTAACATAGGTGATAGGTATTCAATACAACAGGAAAATTATTGTAAAAAAAGTACGCATGGTTCTTTGTATAAAAAACTAACACCACCCCAAGGGCAGTCAGTGTGTCACAAACCGACCTGCCAGACAGACCTCAGCAGGTCAGAGAAAGAATGTTATAGATAAGAGAAAATAAACAACCTTGAAAACTAGAGCCGAGGAATTGCAACTTCTTCGGTCACAGGGCTGGGGAAAAAGACTCTTTAATACCTCGGGAGCCATTTCAACAACACAAAACCTGGGATGCCCCCACCAGCATGAACCAGAGTCCCCGTTACTGGGAGGAAGTGCTCCCTGCTTGAGAGAGAGGGTACACACCATGAGGTAAACTGTGGTTTTACCTGCATGGTCATGGAGAGGACTATGAGGAAGCAGGATGGAAACCTCACCTCTGCCCTGGCAGCACAGGTATATGAGTTGGGAGGAAGAACAATCACTGCATTAAATTCTTCAAGGATAAAGGCTGCTCCAGTTTCCAGCAGGCAAGTCCTCAGACAGAATAGGAGGGCTGATGTTACTTCTGTTCCTCTTGAAAGCACCTCCAGGTCATATTTACAAGAAGTGAGCAGCAAGTACTATGACCAGAGCTAGAGGAGCCCTGCCTCTGACTAGGTGGAGGAAAAGGACAATCAGATCTATTGGACTGTGTGCTTCCAATGGCCTGGCACATCAGACCCACAAAAGTATAAGGCTTTAGTTGACACTGGTGCACAATGTACCCTGATGCCATTGAGCTATGTAGGGGCAGAATCCTCCATTTCTTGGATGACAGGGGGATCACAACACCTGACTACCGGAAGCTCAAGCGAGCTTGTGTCATGGTTTGATGCTGGTGCAATGCCAGTTCAACGAAAATATATTATCCCTAGTGGCTGATGTGAGATGTGACCAGAAATAGAGCAAAGCAGGCTCCAGCTTAGGAATAAAGGAAAAAAATTTATTAACTTACAGTATGTAAAAAGAAACACACACAGCACTCAGAATGAAGACCTTTCAAAACATTCCTCCTCCTCTCCCCAATTTCCACCACAGAACAATGAGATAAAATCAGATTTTTAATCCAGTTATCACCCCTCAGATAATCAACTCTCAGTCTCTCTTGTACCATAGTCTTCCCCAGGAAACACAGCTGAAACCTCTTGTGTTTCCACGTCACACGTGGCACCATCTGGAGAAAATTTGTCCTTGTGACCTCTTCCTCCCATGTCCAGTGCTCTCACCACTGCGCATGGACCAGAGCTGCTTCTAGGGTTCCCCTTTTAAGTATGCTTTGCCCAGCTCCAAAAAAGCAACAGTCTCTCACTTTCAGGACACCAGCTTCCCCTAAATTCACCCCCTGGGGACGAGGGGTCTCGAGAACAGATATCTTCTTCACTTAAGGCAGAGGGCACCACCACACCCTCCTCATCTGCCTCTGTTCACACCACTCCTTCACATAACATCACTGCACTCTCTTGGCTCCAAGCCACTGCCTCCCCTTAAATGCAGTCTCTGTGTTACAGGAAAAATGGTTCTACCCATGGCTATACAAGAAAAGTCCAGCCAAAGGCCAGTCCATCATCTCCTCCCACCTAGGATTCTTCTCAATTTCTGACATCTTTCACTTGCTCAAACCTTCACCACACTTGCCCATTTCCTTCTATTTCATGTCTGTCCCTCTTCTAGGAAGGTTAATGCTCTGCAAAGTTTTCGTTGTCCAAGAAAAGGGTTAAAATCTCAGGCTCTGCCTGCCCAGACACCTTCTCGTTGCATCCCTCCTCCCTTCTCCTTCTCGAAATGCTGCCTGCACATGTTATCAAATTTCAAGGTAGCACAGTCACAGGCACAGGCTCTCAGGCTCTCTCTCCCGGGGCGGGGGGAAAGGTGGAGCTGCCCTGTCACAGACATCTTTTCATTAAAATCCTTTCATTAGGATTTTTCCTGCTGAAGCTGAGAAGTTTCAGCAACAAAGTGTAAACAATGGTTATCTGCTGCTGTGGAATGCAACAGGTGCACCTCTGATTGGCCCATGTTGGATGTGTATAGTTAATGGCCAATCAAGGACCGAACTCTCTCTGGGACAGAATCAGAGAGAGCTCCTTTGTTATTCATTCCTTTTCTATTCTTAGCTTAGCTAGCCTTCTGAGAACTTTTCCTTCTATTCTTTTTAGTATAGTCATAATGTAATATATATCATAAAATAATAAATCAAGCCTTCTGAACATGGATTCAAAATTCCCATCTCTCTCTCATCCTGAAGACCCTTGTGACCACTGTGACACTGCCTGATGCCTCTTAGTGTTCCTCCACCCCTCCGTCCTGCAGGGGCTCCAGCCTACCTCACCCCAGGCCACATGGCTTCCCCTCCCCCACCCAGCCCACAGCTGGGCAGGGGAAGGTCTGACCTCTTTCACCAACTGGAACCAAGAGAGAGTTCCCCTGGAAGTTCTCTGCTTTTAAACCCCCTGTGTTCTCAGAGGCATATCCATGTCTTCAGTGGCCACACCAGGTGCCAATATTTAAATCAGAGCACTGATTGGTTTGACCACAACTTCCCAAAAAACTCACTTCCTTATCAACCCAGGGCAGCCTGAGAGACTGAATAGCAAAAACACCCTGAAATAAACAGGGCCAGGAGACTTCTTCTCCTTTTTAATGCCTTTATTAAAAGTGATCAGCTCAGGATTGGGCGGCTTGGCAGGGCTGCAGTCCCTGTCGCGTCTCCCAGGGCGACTCAGAGGAGGAGGACATGTGCAGCTCTGTCCACCAGGGGCAGAGCTGGGGGGTCCGGTCCTCGTGGGAGCCTTTAGGGCATGGTGTCCCGTCAGATGTTACTTTCTCAGCGTTCGGTCCTGCTTGGTCCCAGCGTTGGGACGACTCTCTGCTCAGGGCAAGAGGGGCTCCGCATCTCTGCAGGCTCAGCAATCGGCTCCTCATGTCCAGACATCACTTTAGTCTCTCAACTCTTATTTGGCTCGTTGTTTTCAGGGTTTTCTCTGTGGGTTTGGAGTTGTAGTCCCCCACAGCATGCTGGTCCTGGAGTCACTTTGCATAACCCCTCCCTCCAGGTCTCTTCTCCTCACTGTTTGGGAAGGTCCCCACCCGTTACTGTCTCGGAGAAGGGCCATTACCTCGCCCCAGCCAGGGCTTTTACTAAGACAAAAACAACTATTAACAACAACGACCCGTAATTACAATAACAAAGCACGAAGAACCCTGGCAGAGACAGAGATCTGGCTGCGTCCCTGTAACTCTTTCACACAAAGAAAATATTAACCAAATTTTTGTTCATAACACACCCTATTGTGACTGGCCCTGAGGCCTTGTGAATTCTTGTAATAGATTACATCAGGAGAGGATATTTCAAGGATTCAAAAGGGCATTGTTGGGCTTTTGGGATAGCTGCTGTGGAGACAGAGGAATTTAAACATCCTAATACCTTGACTGGTCTCTCAGAGGACCCTTCTGCTGTGGGATTGTGAGGGTTGAAGAACAACAGGTACCAATTGTTGCGGATAAGTAAAACCTTACAAAATAAGGGCCTTGTTACCCTTGTAAAACCATGGCTCAGGCCTGTTACTTCAGCTAAGTAGAAAAGGACTATGGGAAGTGACTCAGCTGAATTAGAGGTAGAAAAATGAGTTATATAACCATTATGTGTTCTCATCGTGGTTTATGGTGGTTGGTTGAATTAAATTTGTTGTGCTTAAATGGAATGTAACAGATAACAGCCTAATTGCTTTAAAAAGTCTGGTGTTTGCAATAAAGGAGTTCTCTTTTGCACCTGCCTGGGGAGTCTGCATTGCTCTGCTTTGTAACAACCAATTGCTATCACAACAGTATAGAATTTGCAGGCAACTACGAATGAGGGGAGAGAATGACGAGTAAGACCCCATTGATATCAGAAGGCTAATTAATTACTTTATTATACTATATTATTCTGTACTATATTACACTATGTTACGTTACATCTAAACTGAATCTGCCAAGCACTCAACTCTGCACACAACTGCATAGAATCTCGTGACTGTCAGCCGACAGTCCCGACACACACACAGTCTTGGCCCTGATAGGCCAAGGAAATAAAACACCATCACTTTGGGTAAACAATCTCCATATTGGATTCTACTTTTGCACAAACACAGGCACAGCAAATAATAAGAATTTTTTTTTTCCTTTCTCTGAAGTTCTGAGAATGTGAAACCCAGAAATATTTTTGGGAAGAATTGTACCTTGCTTTTCTCTGTGAGGAGAAATGTGGAGGCACAACAGTACATCGTTGGCAATACCATACCAACCGGGACTCCTTGACCCTCATCCATGAGATGATTCATGAACTGAGAGCCAGGGAGTGGTCAGCAAGACTTGCTCACCCTTCAATAGCCCCATACAGCCTGTGTGTAAGTCCAAGAGAGAGTGGAGACTGACAGTGGACTATGGTGGCCTGAATAAAATCACACCATCACTGAGTGCTGCTGTGACAGATATGCTGGAACTTTAGTACCAGCTGGAGTCCAAGGCAGCAAAGTGGTGCCACCACTGACATTGCCAATGCATTTTTCTCCATTCCTTTAGCAGCAGAGTGCAGGCCATAGTTTGCTTTCAACTGGGAGTGTGTGCAGCACACCTGGAACCGACTGCCCCAGGTGTGGAAACACAGCCCCACTATTTGCCATGGACTTATTCAGACTGCATTGGAAAAGGGTAATGCTCCAGAACACTTGCAATACATTGATGACATCATATGGGGCAACACAGCAGAGGAAGTTTTTGAGAAAGGGGAGAAGATAATCCAGATCTTCTTGAAGGTCAGTTTTGCCATAAAAGAAAGGTGAAAGGACCTACCCAGGAAAATCAGTTTTTGGGAGTAAAATGGCAAGATAGACATTGTCTATCTTGGTTTGGAAAGACAGGAGTCTGCTAAGGAAGGCAGGAGTCTCCCCTGAAATGGAGAATGTAAACCCTCCCCACCCCTCTGTATTGCTATAAATTTTAAATTAAGGGACTCTCAGGCAAAAATATGGGAGCAGGAAATAACAGTTCTTTAATAGGGAAAATTAAAAAAATAAAAGGATAAAATAAACAATGCAGTACACTAGAACAACACTGACAGGGTCAGAACCCAACCTGACACCCTGTAGGTCAGGGTGTTGGTGGCAGTCCAATTGGAAATGTAGCTGCAGTCCTCCTGGAGTGTCAGGTGTGGTTCTGTTGGAGCAAGGGGGATCTGTAGAGAAGGGTGTATTCTTCCTCTGAAGATCCAGTGGAAGAAGAGACAGCTGTTGTTCCTCTAGGGAATCCCATGGAGAAAGCCGTGCTGGTGTCTCAAAAACTTCTGGATTATATCTGGGTAGCAATGCTTGACTCGTCCCTCTGGGTGGAGCGTCTCAAAATGGGATGGTATAGTTCTTATCAGTCATGCAGTGACATTCGATAGCCTGTTATCAGCAGATGTCCCCTCCCGAGGGAGGTGTGAATGTGGTCACTAAAAGAGAGAGATAAAGCAAACTGCCCACTTGACAAAGGTAATCTGCCATACAGATGGTAATTGAAAACATCTTGCATTGCAATCTTCAACATTGTCAGATTCCAAAGGACATGGTCAATAAAATAGCAGCTATATTCCCACTGACCAGCAAGAAGGAAACACAGGCTTTCCTAGGGGGCTGTGAGTTTTTGGAGAATGCGTATTCCAGAGTACAGTCAGATTGTAAACCCTATCATGTGACACAGAAGAAGGGTTTTAAGTGGGATCCTGAACAACAACAAGCTTTGAACAAATTAAACAGTAGATTGTTTATGCAGTAGCCCTTGGGTCACTCAGGACAGGACAAAATGTGAAAAATGTGCTCTACACTGCATCTGGGGAGAATGGTCCTTCCTGGAATCTCTGGCAAAAAGTACCCAGGGAGACTCGAGGATGACCCCATGGGTTCTGAAGTTGGGGATACAAAGGATCCTAGGCCTCTAGGCCTGTTACACCCCCAACTGAAAAAGAGATACTAGCAGCTTATGAGGGAGTTTGAGCGGCTTCAGAAGTGATTGGCACTGAAGTACAGCTCTTCTTAGTACCCTGAGTGCCAGTGCTGGGCTGGATGTTCAAAGGGAAAGTCCCTTCCACACATCCTGCCACTGATGTGGTGTGGAATAAGGGGACTGTGCTCATCACATAGCAAGCTCAAATAGGAAATCCCAGTCTCCATGGGATCTTTGAAGTCATGATGAACTGGTTTGAAGGCAAAAATTTCAAACTGTCATCATCAGAGGAGGAAAAGGCTACATGGTGAGGAGGCCCCACCATATAGTCAGCTATCAGAAAATGAAAAAGCAACACACACTGTTCACTGATGGCTTCTGCTGTATCATAGGGATACATAGAAAATGGAAAGCTGTCATATGGAGTCCTATGCAGCGAGTTGCAGAAGCTATTGAGGGACAAGGTGGATCAAGTCAGGTTGCAGAGTTGAAAGCCATCCAGCTGGCTTTAGATATTGCTGAATGAGAGAAATGTCCAGCACTTTGCCTCTACACTGACTCATGGATGGTAGCAAACACTGTGAGGGTGGCTAGACTGATGGAAAAAGACCAATTGGCAGCATGGAGGGAAACCCATCTGGGCTGCTAAATTGTGGAAAGACATCACTGCCCAAGCAGAGAAGTTGGCTGTAAAAATATGTCTATTGTGGCAATGAGCCCCCAACATGGGAATAACGAGCATTGTCTCCATGATTGCAAAAGGCTGATCAATTGCTTTATTAAGCTATACTGTATTATGTACTACCCTATACTACTACTACTAAGCAAAATTCATCCAAGTCTGAGACTAAAATTGTAACTAGCCACACCTGAGCTCCATCAGGAGTTGAAAAATCAAGGGGGTCAACTCTGAACCTCATAACTCAATGTGAGAGGATCTCCTTTATTTTCATGGTTTAGGAATGGTATTCCCCAGTTTAGTGTTCCCACAAAAACACTCCAAACCACATGCCACTTGCTTACTCCCCCCTCCCCCTGTGGCAGGCTGGAGAGGAAAATTGGGAGCACAAAAGATAGAAATAATGAGTTGAAATAAGAACACTTTACTGGAAACAGCAATGGAATAAGAAAGTTAACAGTAACAGCAATAATATTAATAACTGAGGGAACTTGTGCTACCCAACCACTCCCTCCACCATGCTTGCTCAGCTGGAAGGGACCCCTTCATCCATGCCTGGAAAATGACATGAGGTGTTATTGAATAGCCTCCAGGTCCTAGCCATGCCCCCTTCCTGGCTACTGCAAAAAAGAACCCTATCCTTGCCAGAACCAGAACATTATACACCCCTTATTCTATGCCATCTGCATCTTGCCAAAATCCTACACCTTCCAACTATATACATATACGTACATTTATATGCATATATGCATCTGTATATATGCACAAGCACAGGTATAATTTCCATAGTCAATGGCCATCCCTCCAAGATGTCTGTTGAGTTCATTTAGTCTATGACTATGGGTTCTATCTGTTCTAGATGTCTTCCACGGCAGGAGGGCTGGTGTGCTGTCAACTCGTTGCAAGCTGCATTAGGAGCTCACAACCAGTGTATCTGGAGCAGTTTATCTTCATTGTCCATAGTAGTTATGGCACACAGTGGCAATGTCATTCAGAACCAATATTATACAACTCAACATTACAGACTGTTCTCACCCAAAAATCAAATCCCCTTGAGGTATATAACACATTTCCTCACTGCCTAGCAGGGAGAACTCAAAGAAGGCTCACTAAGGCTGTCATATTTACAGAATAAAGTAGTTGGCTTATAGTCAAATTGTGTGCAATGGTAAGGATGTGCATGAGACTCCTTTCACCCACAGTTTGCTTTGTTCCTTAATAAATGGGCCTTGGAAAAGCCACTTGCTATTCATGTGCTAATCACATGATAGGTGTTGTAAGCTCATAAGTCTTGATGTTCACTGTGTCACTCTGTTCCTTTGTGGGTTTTCAGAGATCAGACTGGAACTACAAGAATTTTTGGCCCAGCTACGTCTCAGGTCTTTACCTACTCTGGAGCCTGAACAAGTCATGGTTATTGTCTTTATTAATGCTAATTGCTCAGGGTTTATGTCTCATTGTGTTTGTCTCACTCTCTTTCCTTATCCTCCCAACTGAAAAATTAAACATTCTCACACTCCACATATCCTTACCAATTAGTGAGACTGACGAAGTTTGGTCTTATCATTGTGTTCTGCACCTTGTGTGGGGGAAAGAGAAATAGCAAAGGAGAGATTTCTATAAGAAAAGCCCAACAACAAATGGCTTAATAACTGCTTTAAGACAGAAAAATAAGAGGAATATAGATAGTGAGTAAATCTTGCATCCCTTCAGATGCTGGTTACTCCACATTTGTGTGTAATTTGACTTAGACCAGATGGATTTTCCCATGGCATGCTTCATAGAACAGATCCTGTCCATGGAAAGAAGCTCTTCCTTTTTTTTTTGTCCTTTGAGCTCATTTCCTTCAAAACCCCAACTATTTCTAAAATATATCCTCATTTAAAATTCTTGCTGCACTGTTAGATAAAAGTGAAACCATACAGGTGATGTAATCACTGATACCAAGCAGGAGCTGCCTGCAGGCTTCTCTGTTGTAATGAGCTGGCTGAGGTTATTCTGTGGCCAAGGGATTTATGCAGCTCAACACAGACCTGGGCCTACTCAAATTAACTGCATTGTCGATCCCTAACTCCTAAAAGTGCAACCCTTAAAGGAGCAGTCACTCTTCTTCCACACAATCTTACAGAATGGAGTCAGCTTGCTTCATAGTAGCCCATACGGTGCTGTGGTTTGTATTTGTGACTAAAAACAGTTCTAATGCTAATACACCAATGTTTTGGCTATTTCTAGAGAGTGTTTGCACAGCAGCAAGGCTTTCTTTTTCACTGTGCCCTGCTCACTCTCACACAGTGAGTTAGCTGAGAGTGGGCAAGAGGTTCAGTGTAGGAAAGACATTCTGTGCTGTTCTTGTGAGCCAGCAAAGGCTTTCTGATGATAAGGAAAGCCCCATATCTCTCCCAAGGAAGACACCAAGGTTGTCAACATGGAGACGTGATGAAGGAGAGAAAGTTAAGAGATATGGACTCTGGATGGCTCACAGAATGATGTGGCTCCTTGGTCAACCACTGAGAACTTTTTTTTCTTTCTTGTAACCACTGGGCAGTGAATGCATATGTTAAGTGAATGCAAATATCTTGAAAGAGTATAAAAGCAACATGTTGCTATAATAAATCTCTCTCTCTTGCACCCTTCTGATGGAGTCATGGTACTTTGTGCTGTGTGGTGCTCTATAACGACATCTAGTGGCCGTCCACCGTGATTGCAACTGGACTGTAAAAAAGGGGGAAAAAGAGAAAAAGAGAGAAAAAAGTTGAAGGGTAACTTAAAAATGAGTGAAGGCAGCAAGGACACTGCGGAGGTCTGGACCTAATTCAGATGTCTGATTCGAGGTGGGCGATTGGGAAAAATAATGGGAAATAATTTATTAAATGAGGAAAAGACTGTTTTGTCCACGTAGAAAACTTTACTGAAAAGAAAAAATGTTTAAACTTCTGATTATGCTCTTTGTAGCTTACTGATATGGTGTAAATTACAGGACTTTTAAGCTCATGCCTACACTGCCTTCAGTGTCTGGGCATGGAAAAAGGTTGGGAAGAGACTATGGGAAGTGATATCTAAGGGGGATAAGACGGTTGTTGATTTGGCTACTACCTGGACACTGTTGTATGAGGCATTGAAGGAATGAAAAGCAGAACAAGATAGAGGGGAGGAATTGGAGGAAGAGGAATTAGAGCAAGAAACTGAAGTAGAGGAACGGGAGGAAGATGAGGCTGAGCCTGTCTATGTATCTCCCCCTGAGGAGGCTGCTGCAGCTGCTGTGGAGCTTCCCCCAGGGTTTGCTATCGTGTGAATCAAATGGCAGGCTAAGACTGTTCCTTGGTATTTATCTCCAAAAGACTATGCTAAACCTCTGCATACTTCGCCTGCTCAGCAGTTAGTTGAACTGAGTACTAAATCAAAGTATCTTACGCCTGCACAGCAATTAGCAAAAATGAAGTTACAGAAGAAGCAAAGTGAAAAACAGGCTGGGTCATCGGCCCTTCTGTCTCTCCCTGGGCCATTTGCTCCCCCCTCACCCTCCCGTGGTTCGGCTGCTCCTCTGCTTTCCCTTGAGGCATCCGCCCCTCCTCTGCCCTCCTTTGAGTCGTCTGCCTCCGCTCCACCCCCAGTCTAGCCGTCTGCCCCCTGCCTCCCTCCTGAACTGGTTGAACAAATGCAATCTTTAACACTGTGTCCTTCCTTGTCTAGTGATAGTTCTGATGATGAACTGCCGGTTATAAGTACACCTAAAAAGACGCAGGAATCTGTTTCTGTTAGACCTCGTAGCAGATCCAGGCCTGCTGTTTCTTGGACTCTGCCTCCCTGCCAGGTGGCTGCGATTCCTCGACACCCTTTGCAATTTTGGGAGCATGTGAGAATGAAAGCAGCTGAAGTGGGAGATTGGAATTTGTTAGAGAAAATAGGTCCACCTAAAAGGATGGAGATGGCTGCCGCTGCTTCTTCTTGTGGGCCTGTGGCTTTTCCTGTTTTCAAAGCTGCTCCTAATTCAGGACAACAAGATAGCCATCAGGTTTTTGCATGGAGGGTTGTACAGGACCTTCAGTCAAAATAGATCAGTATGGTGTTAACTCTTTGCAGGTGATGCAAGTGATTTGTGTTCTAAATGCTGATGTACTTGCACCTTATGATATTGTTCACCTTGCTACGATTCTGTTTCACCCAGTGCAGTATGGTGTTTCAAGCTACCTGGAAACAAATGGTTGAAAGGGTAGCATTGGACAATATGCAGTTGCCTCAGCAGGATCCACGTCACGCTGTGGGAGTTGATGCCTTGCTGGGCAATGGACTGTTCTCTAACCCAGATTTGCAGGCAATAGGAAAGTTCAAAGACAGATGCCTTGGAAATATTTGGGGTTGATAATCACCAATACACAAATTATGCCTCAACCTGTAAAATTGGACATTAATATTAAAACTGCTGTTGACGCACAGAAATTGGTTGGTGCAATAGGCTGACTTTGGCCATACTTGGGGATAACCAATCATCAACTGCAACCTTTGTATGACTTACTTTCTGGGATAACTTCCTCTACCGATGAGAGCCATTTTACTGCTGCAGTAAAAAAGGCTGTAGAAGAAGTTGAATTGGCCTTGACATCTAAATTTGTTACCAGGATAGATGTTTCTGTTGGTGTGCAATTATTTATTTTGAGAGATGATGAAATACCATATGGATTGTTGTGTCAGTGGAATGATAAATGGGAAGATAAATTGCATCTTTTGAGTGGATATTTTTGTCTTTCAGGTCCCGAAAAACAGCTCCAGGTCTGTATGAGCTTTTTGCAGACATCATTATCAAAGGTTGCAGATACTGCCATGAAATCTTAGGCCATGATCCTGTATCTATTGTCATACTGGTAGAACAATGGTATTTTGAGCGGTGTTTTCAAAACAATCATGAGCTGCAATCTGCTTTATCTTCCTTTACAGGTCAAATAGCATATCATTTACCTTCTCATCCTATTTTGAATTTCACTAAGAGGATTCCTTTTCAGGGGAAACAGCTTTGCTCTTCTGTGCCAGTGGAAGGTGCAACAGTTTTTACAGATGGACCAGGAAGAACTGTAAACGCTTCTGTAGCTTGAAAGAAAGATGACCACTGGGAATATGAAGTAATAGTTCAACAAGGGTCTCCTCAGTTAATTGAACTTTGTGCCGTACTCTTGGCCTTAACCTTATTTCCTAGTTCCGTAAATATAGTTACTGACTCTGTTTATGTTGCTAATTTAGTGAAGCAGTTGGATCAAGCTGTGTTGTATCATGTAAAGGAGAAACCATTATTTATGTTGTTGAAATTGTGGACCGTTATTCGTAATCGAAAGCATTCTTTTTTTATTATGCATATTCATAGCCATACATCGCTACCTGGATTCTTTGTTGAAGGTAACACCTATGTGGATTCCCTTGTGGCTGCCTCAGCAGTAAAAATGGTGCCTAATGTGTTTCAGCAAGCTGTTCTATCTCACCAATTTTTTCATGAGGGTGCTCAGGCACTATGGCAGCAATTTAAATTATCACATAGTAAAACAAAGTCAATTATTTCTTCTTGCCCTGTTTGTCGTATGTCTCATGTTTCACAATATTACAGTACTAATCCTAGAGGCTTACTCCCTTTGCAAGAATGGCAGATGCTACAGAAATGCCTGAATTTGGCCATCTAAAGTATGTTCATGTTACAACTGACACCTTTTCTCATGCCATGCTTGCCTCAGCATTGGCAGGTGACACAGCTCAGGATGTTATTCGTCATTTTTGGCATGCCTTCTCCATCTTAGGTGTTCCATCACATGTAAAGACGTATAATGGCCCGGCATATGTTTCAAAGAAATTGCAAGTGTTTTTTTCATGCCTGGGGTGTTGATCATTCTACTGGTATCCCTCATGCTTCAACAGGCCAAGCAATTATTGAACATGCTCATGGTGTGTTGAAGCACCAGGTACAAAAACAAAAAGGGGGAATACAGAGGGAGTCACCTCAAGTGAGATTAGACAAAGCCGTCTATGTCTTAAACTTTTTGTGTCCTTTACCTGACTTACATGTGTCTCCTGTATTCTAACATTTTTCATCTTTGAATTCAAAACAGCCAAACTTTAAGAAAGGTATTAAGGTATGGGTAAAAGATTTAATCACAGGAAAGTGGACTGGCCCATTGGAATTAGTAACATGGGGAAGAGGATATGCATGTGTTTTAACAGAAAATGGTCTTCAATGGGTCTCTGCCCGTTGCATTAAACCTTATTTGGAGCACACAGAAAAGGACAGGATGGGTGGTTCTACAGTGGAAGAAAAATGAGTAGGTAATTGCATTGGTTATTAGGTGGATGGAAGCATGGACCTTCAAGGAATGTGTGGTAAAGATGGTAATTCAAGACAGAGTAAAGGGAGTTATAAGCTTACACTGAAAATCCAAAATTTAGGTTAGTGGATGTTATTTTTGCTTCTTTTCCTTGAATTCTCTTATAGAGAGGTTGGTAGTACTGAGAAATGTGTCTTGTACCATTTCCTTTTGAAAGGCACCGACGGTCCCAAGATAAGGGAATTTGATGCACCTAAGGGAGAAATGTTGCCTTTGCATAGGGGTTGAATTAGTAGCTGAAGTCCACACTTTGAGCAACTAGGTTGGTTGCCCGTTATGATAGCAGCAACCAGTTCCAAGATTAAGTGGATGCTACTTGGTTCTAAGTGGTGACTAGGCAGACGACTTGGTCTCTGACTCTGTGTGGGAGAAAGTTATTTGATTAGAAGTGAAGGTGTCATTCTGCTACGAATGTGTCATCTGGAAATTGCAAGGTCTGTAACCGTATTTGAAGATCTGTTTTTATGTGTTTTGTTTGTATATTAACCTTAAGATTGTGAGGGTGTGTGTTGTGAAGTTTGTAGAAGTTGGTTATCTGTAAGTGAATGAAGAATGGATCCTCCATCTGCTTGGATTTTTGCAAGGGCCCCACAGAAGTCCTTAGCAGTTGTATTTGCGGGTCAAATACAAAAAGGGGGAATTGTAGGAAAGACATTCTGTGCTGCTCTTGTCAGCCAGCAAAGGCTTTCTGATGATAAGGAAAGCCCCATATCTCTCCCAAGGAAGACACCAAGGTTGTCAACATGGAGACATGATGAAGGAGAGAAAGTTAAGAGATATGGACTCTAGCTGGCTCACAGAATGAGGTGGCTCCTTGGTCAACCACTGAGAACTTTTTTTCTTTCTTGTAACCACTGGGCAGTGAATGCATATGTTAAGTGAATGCAAATATCTTGAAAGAGTATAAAAGCAACATGTTGCTATAATAAAACTCTCTTGCACCCTTCTGATGGAGTTGTGGTACTTTTTGCTGTGTGGTGCTCTATAACAACAGTTCAGAGGGGACATAACCAAGACAGCTGACCAAACTGACCAAAGGGATATTCCATGCTGTATGATATTGAGCTCAGGAACAAAAGCTTTGTGAATTATTTCCTTTTTGTTTTGCTTGCATGAACACTTTTGCTTTTCCTATTATACTGTAATTATCTTGATCTATGAGTCATCTTGCCTTTTTTCTGATTTCTCCCCATCTCATGTGAGAGGGAAATAAGCAGGTGACTAGATGGGTGTTTGGCTGTTGTCTGGAGTCAACCCACAACAGTTCTTTTTTGGCACTCAGCATGAAGTTTGAGATAACAGTTTTGATCTGACCGTGACATAACTGTTGTAGTTGTTAATTGTCAAGCTTCTGTGCTGATCATGGACTATGCTTTCTTTCCTGTTTATTAGACTTCAGGACTTCTTAGTGACTGCTTTTGGCTCTTGTTATTTGCTGTGCTACTTATTTCTTTATTTTGCTGTGCCTAGGAACTTTTTAGCTCAGACATAAAAGCTAAGGGAGAGAGGAGGAAGGGGGCCATTCGCTATTCTAAGTTTGCTTTCTGGAGAAACCACTATGCGTGCTGAAGCCCTGCTTCCTGGGAAATATCTGAACATCGACCACTGATGGGAAGTTGTTCTAGGTTACAATATAAAGATATAGCCTATTCCCATCCTCAAGAGCTATTGAAACCAGGAGGAGCATTGTTTTTTCCTTATCTCCTGTTAATGGGCCCATCAATGCCTTGCCACATGACTCAGAAATAACTACCTCCAGGAGCCATTTCTGTTTAATGGACCCACCACATGATTTATAGAATGATAAAAGCCCATTGTGAGATGCTCCGCCCAGGGGGGACGAGCTAAGCATCCCCACCTGGTTATAATCTTGGGTTTTGGGACACAACAAGCAGTCTTTCCTCTGGATTCCCAGAGGAATGGCCATCTTTTCTTTTCCACTGGATTTTTAGAGGGAGACTATATCCTTCTACAGAATCACTGCACCAACAGAGCCACACCTGCCACTCCAGGAGGACTGCAGCCACCAATCCAACTGGACTGCTACCAACACCCTGACCAACAGGGTGTCAGGTTGTATTCTGACTTTGTCAGTGGTTTTTCTTTTGTATTATTGCATGTATTTTGGTTTTCTCTTTCCCTTTATCTAATAAATAGTATTTCTGCCTTGAAGTCTCTCACTGGTTTTACTTTCAAACCAGAACAGAAGTAGAGATGAACTTTTCCTTTTGCTTTTGCATGTGCAAACTTTTGCTTATTTTTTTTTCCCTTTGCTTTAGTAAACTGCCTTATCTCAACCTATGAGTTGTTTTCCATCTTTTTCTCTTCCCTGTCCCACTGGGAAGGAGAGTGATAGAGCAGCTTAGTGGACACCTGGCACCCAGCCAAGCTCAAACATCTACAATTTATCTGGTGGTGGGAAAGTCCCAAAGAAGTAGTGGGGGGAAATCCCTGGGAAAGTCCACATAACACAAAATCTCTTGGGTTTATATTCACTCAGGTTCAGGTGGGAATGCCCAGGTACCTCCCCTGGGACTGTTGCCAGATGAAAAATCATTTGCATCTAGTGAGTTAATGCAATGCTTATTCTTCAAAAGCCAATGGCCTATGGAACCACATGATTATTCTGTAGGAAGAACTGGAAAGAAGCCAGCCGAGCTATGCCAACTTTTACCAGTTCACCAGGCAGTCAGGTATGACTTTCGGGTAACCAACTACCAGGGACCAGCAAAGAGACCTCCAGGACAGAACACATGCATATAGGGGAGGGAACATATGTGTTGGAGAATTTTGCTCAGATATGGCTTGAAGGAAAAAAAAAGTCATGAATATATACAGCTGGTTAAAAAGTAAAAGGCAGCTGTAAGCAGCAAGTTCTCAGGCTTTTTCTTAACAACAGTAAACACCACGTCCTTGAGGAAGTGATGAGAAAGAAAGGCATAGTGGAAAACATGGAGGCCTTGACAATGATAAATAAGTCAATAACAAGATGAGAAAAACAAGTGTTAGTCTCAACAAGAAAACCACAGGTTTCGGCAACAAAGTAGGGGTTGGTGTGTAATCTATGGCCAATGATGAGCTCGGGTTTTGTAATATGTATAAGCTTAATTAACACCACTATAAAAGTGTGTAAGTGAGATCAATAAATTGGAGTTCGATGCTGATCAATTAGGATGGGTCGACTTCCTTCACTTCCTCACATATGTTAATGATTTTGGGGAAATTATTATCACATGTATGCCTAGTCCAGGAAAATCAGTGAAAATATATGTAAAACATAGTATATAATCAGGAACTTTTTGGGTACTCAGCATGCACAGTATTTTGGAGGAGATATCCCCTTGTGCATCTGGCTGAATAAAGAATGCCTGCTTCTTAATGCTACATTAGTGTTAAGGAGTTTTTCTTTTTACCAATTTTTAGTAACAATTTTGGCGACCCAGATGGGTCTGATAGGAAAGATGGGTACTAATGTCTCTACGAACAACTGGGTGGGTGAGGGTCTTTAGGAGAGATGGATGTTTATGCCTTTGAAATGGGTCTTAATGTCTCTACCAACCTCAAGATGCAAGTTTGTTACAGAACCCCGACAGTTTGATTACAGTTTGAACTCCTGAATTTTAGGGTAATAGACAAATGTGTCTGTACAAAGTCTAGTGCAAAACCCAGATAGCTTGAACTTCTGAACTTTGGGGGAATGTCAGTGTGGAGTCAGAGATGATACAGAGTTGTATTAGAAGGCAAATGGTAAAAGCCTCATTTATTTGATCCTCTCCCTTTTTTATACCTTAGTTGCTACAGGTGGACCTGACTGGTCATTTAATCAATACATTTCACGTGATTGGTTAATTAAGAAGACACCCTCTTTATGAGGAAAACAGTTTGTTACAAAACACAACCTGTGGATTGTTTCCATTTGATTATCATTATTTCTCTCCATCTCCCTAAAGCCTCCCAGACCAACTCGTGGGAACATTTATCTAGCTTTCTCTCTGTCTGACCAGTCTGTTATATCTACAGGGGAAAATGATAGGTTCAGGGGGGGAATGTGAGGTAGGTGGTTTGGGAAAGCTGTACCTTCCTAGTACCTCAGCCAAGAGGGAAAGAAGAGGGCAACATGCAGCCAGGAGTTTAGGATAAAAGGAGGCTATATCCTCTGAAACCTCAAGAGAGAAACCCCATGGGCATATGCCCCAGAGGACTCTCTTCCTTTATTCAAATAAAGTTGCAGGACTAGTGTTTCCTTTATGAACCCTGGCTTTTCATAGTGTGATTTTCCCCACAGGACCCACTCCTGAATTTCAATGGATCTGAGGGATTGTGGGACCTCCAGCTGACACTGAGGGATTCTTGGGGAGAACCTGCAAATCCCAGACTGAAGGAAATTGGAGCAAGACCACTGGTAAGATAAAGGCATTCTTTACTTTAAAGGTGTTAACCTGCCCATAAGATGCTGCAAAAGCTTCACTGGGTTGGGTTTAAAGATACTTAAGGTGGGAACAGGGAAAGGTTAGATTCCCTTCTAGGAGCTCCTAAATGGTAATTGGTTTGGAATACCACATGGTTTAAATGGGGAGTGGCTCATCTAGGGAAAAGGGGGATTCTGAAAAAATCCCCCCTAGGATGCATATTAAAGCATTGGGGGAAATTGTGGGACAACCCCCTCACTCAGAAAAAAATTGGTTGAGTATTGTAATAATTGGTGGCTGAAGTATACATTGGCAATTTGTAAATAAAGGGAATACTGGCAAAGGAAGTGTCCCCAGGCTGGGGAAAAGCAGACGGGAAACCTAAACCCAGCTCTTCAAACCATCAAACTTTAAGTGAAGATGAAGAATTCCCCTGAAGAGGACCAGGAAAATCATCCTCAGCTGAGCCCCTGGTTACATTATTGCTGGGGAATTAAAAGGTAAACTTTTTTATTTGATACAGGAGCAACTTATTCTGTATTGAATATGTGCAGAAGAAAGTTTAGCTTGGAACCTGTAAGCGTTGTGTGTGTGACAGGGAGGAAGGAAAACAGGACTGTTTTTACAACCATTACCATTTAAATTAGGAAAACATTTGGGGACACATCAATTTTTATATATACCTGAATGCCCAATCCCCTTGTTGGGGAAAATTGGATGATTAAATAATTTTCCTGGATGGGGAAATACAAATTCAAAGACTTGAATCAAAAGCCATAGAGGCAAAGATTTTTATGCTACAGGAACAAAACGAGGTAGAAGAAATCCCAGAGGAGGCAGAGAATGCTGTAACCTTGTTGGTACGGGCAACTGAGATGCCTGGATGATCAAAGGTGGTCAAACTGGTGAGGATTACTCTCAAACCTGAAGCCAGACCTGTAAAGCTGTCCTGGGGTGACATTATGATGCTTGTATATCCCCATTCATCTGTTCTGTGCCTTTAAGACCGGCTCTGAAGAGTGGAAGTTTTGTTCGGGTTTCTCTTATCAGGAACACAGAGATAAGCGGTACATAAGGCTGTTTTTTCACTTCCAGCTTCAGCTTGCTGCTTTTGCTTGCTCTCTTTTTCTGCTCTTGCTTCTGCTCTGCTTTCGCCTCTGCCTATTAGCTAGTTCTAGCTAAACAGTCCACATTGCTTCCTGGACTGTTTCTCCTCTCCTGTTCCTGTGACCATCTCGAACCTGCTCCGGACCGGGACTCGGGAACACCGAAGGTTCGGTTGCAGCGGCTGGCCCAGCGCCGGAGGGACTGAGAACAGAGCAACCACCCCCCGAAAGGGACTTTCTGATTTTGCCATCTTTCTCAAAGCGGTGTCATCGGGTATTGTTCATTTTGTGTGCTGGGGGGTGCTGTGCCTGTTAAATAAACAGGTTCTTTCCACCTCTCTCCGAGGAATTTTTTCCTGAACCGGTTGGGGGGAGGGGCCGTGTGGGTTTTGCTTTCTGGAGGGGCCCTCCTTTGCAGATTCTTTAACAAATTTGCCCTAAACCAGGACAAAAGCAAAACCAGTATTCTATTAAGTGGGAGGCACGGAAAAAGATGGAGAAGCTTATAAATATTTTTTTAATATGGGTTATGGAAAGAGTGTGAATCAGAATGTAACACACCAATAGTACCAGTTAATAGAAAAATGGGGAATAGAGATTAGTACAAGATTTAAGGGCCATTAATAAAATAGTACCTGATATTCATCTAGTAGTAGCTAATTGTTATGTGGGGTCACTGTTCAGAGACAGGGATGATACAAACTCTCAGAAATCCACGCAACAACAGCAATGGCTTATTATGGAAGCTTGCTTATATAGGGGGTTTGAAACTCCTGGGTTTAAACCACTGATTGGTCTGGTTTTAACACTGCCCAGCTCTTTGACCAGTGAGATGTCTGCAGCTTAGGACGGAATATGATTGGATGAAGCCCCTGTTTGGGTTTGAATGTATCCTATCATTGTTCACCCAGGGACCGGTTTATGGAACCGGGCTGCCGGGTTTCTTATTTATAGTCGAATTAATTGCCCAGACACAGATCAGCTGTAACAATTCCCCTCTTCCTTTTTATTAAAAAATGCAAATTGTTCTCTGTTACCTTAACTGCAAGGGCTCTTTGCAGGTAAGATGACACAGACAGCATGAGTCTAATTTGAATGAGGCCTTGTATTTAATTTGACAAACCTAGCTTCCCTAGCTAGCGATGTGTTCCATGTACCACTGGAGTTGCAGCACTCACTTCCAAGAGCTGTTAGGCAAGATCACAATCCTTCAGGCTAACATGCCACAGGTTAACTACTTATAGTTTCAAGTTACAACTTAACTCTAAAAACAAGAAACCATTTAACCCTTAGAACTGTTAGAAAAAACCCAACTACCAGTGTCACGATCCGCTAGTACAAGCAGGAGTAACGATGGTTCGTTTTACTGATCTCAGAGTGCAAAAAGCAACACAGAGGGGATTTCAGTATTAATCAAAACAAATGCACCTTTTATTGAGTGCCCACAGCAAATGCGATAGAAGGATTTAGGAGATAAAGGATAGTGAGAGAGAGAAAGAGGAGAAAGGGTATAGCTACCAACAGAGAGACAAAATCCTTGTGGTCCGGCCAGTAGATCCATCTTGTCACGTTGAGGAGAATCTCAAAGTCTTGGTTAACTCAGGGGTCTATTATAGTCCTCCGCCGAGGGGGGAACAGGTAAAAGACAATGGAGAATAAGTCTGTGGAGAAGAAGTACAGACAGTCCCGTTTGGGACCCATTGTTTCAGGACTGGTTTCTATGGGAAACCAGTCTTGGTCCAGCGAACACATCTGCAGGCAACACTTGGCAGACATCCTGCTTCAGTGAGGCCAGCGCCCCTGTGTTAGAATTGTAAGAGTCTCAGTCCTTGGTAGGGGGCTTCAATTCTCCATCCTTGACAGTGGTCGTGAGGCAGATGAGGAATCTTCTGTGGGGGGATCAACAGTTACCTCAGAAAGTTCATTTGGCCAAGAGGTGGGGAAATTCATGGGCTATTGTGATGAGCAGGGATCATGAAGCAGGTGTAAGCATACAGAGCAAGCCACTAATTGCCAGTCCCTGCCTGAAGCAGCGTACTGTGGTGACACAGCAAGCACACCTGCAAACGATCACTTGGTGAGCATCCACCCTCAACGAGGCCAGAAGTCCAGTCAGAGTCTTCAGGGTCTTAGTCTCTGTCCTTGCAACGATCGTGAAGCAAATGAGGGAAACTTCTGTGGAGAGTTTTGTCAAAGAGTGGCTTGAGGAGAGAGGACACAGCCGAATTAATTTGGTAAAGATGTCCTAACTAGGGTAGAGGCAGGCAGAGGCCTTTTTGTGTCTGTTGAGAATGTAGCTGGATAGAGAATGGAAAAGTACAAGAGCATGGTTAGTTCCAAATCTTGCAGGTGCAAGATAATGTGTCCTTGGGCCTAGCGGAGTATGATAAAGAAATGGACAGTGAGGCGTGAGAGGTAGAGAACGTAGGCCCAAAGGAATGTGGATGAGTTAATGGTATAGTTTAACCAATAGATTGCTTGGCTTACAGAATATTCATAAGCTTATTATTTGCTGTATAAGTGTTTAATACTTTCTTCAATAAACCGGACCTGTGATGAACCATCTGGTGTCCTGGTCTCCTTCCTACGACACATGGTGACCCTGAACACTGACCCCTTGTCTCGCACTAAAAGAAAAAGGGGGAGAACACGCCACGGTCGAGGAAGTTGGAGCTGGGTCCCGTTCACAGCCGAGACAGTGCTGGAACCTTGAAGCACCCTTGGGGTTCACATCGGTGACTCAAGCCATTTACGTGCTGCTGGAAGCCTGGAAAACTGCAAGAGCGCTCACGGAAAAAAAAAAACCAGTATGGATAGGCAAGCAGCATATGAACTCTTCGCCGTGTATCTAGAAAGGCGAGGGGTAAAGGGGATAGATTTAAAAAAGGAGCTCCCAGGGTTGCTAGCCTACGGTTATGCTAGGGGCGTTTTCCTTAAGCCACATGCAGTTCATGAACTCGCTGAATGGAGAAAGTTTGGGGATATACTGTGGGAGGCGGTGTTAGAAGATGATAAAACAGCAAAGAAATTGGGCAAGCTATCGCGTGTGATACACAACTCACTACTTCAACATGTTTCTGAGCATAAGGCGGCAGAAAGGGCGAAAGGGTATGGTCGTGAGGACGATCCTCTCGCGCCTTCAGTAAACAAGGTGTTACTACCGATGGGTTCACAACAGGGTGGAATGCAGGATCCGGTTACAGGCGCGGGGGGGCCGTCTGCACCTCCTCTGTCGGAGGAGGAGGATGAGCTGGGGGCTAGACGGGGACGCAAGCTGAGCCCGCCGCCCCCCTACAGAGAGAGAGAGCAAACCCCGCTGCCCCCCTGCAGAGAGAGCGAGCAAAGCCCGCCGCCCCCCCGCGGGGAACGCGGACTGAGCTTGCCGCCTCCCAGCAGGGAACGCAAGCCGAGCCTGCCGCCCCCCAGCAGAGAGCGTGAGCCGAGCCTGCCACCTCCCCCACCCGACCGGCCTGCGCAGAGGTGCCAACAGCGCAAAACTCTCGGAGAGTCAGATCCTATCCCAGGGGCACTCAGTGACCCATGGTGGGAGATGGCTAAACAAAGGAGAGAGGCTTGGGCTGCTCTGGCAAGAGAGGCAATGCAAATGGGGGATAATGAGGCAATGGAGGCAGCTACTGCTCTTGCTTGACCGGTTACATACACGCCACAGTATGATGCTCAGGGGAACAATACACAGAATCTGGCGGAGTATACCCCGTTAGACTGGAAGTTGTTATCTCAATTGCTGTCCACGGTTAGTCAGTTCGGGGTGAAAAGCGAACCTGTTAGGCAGATGCTAGATTATCTCTTCAATACGCAAATTTTGTGCCCGAATGATTTGAGGGGAATAGTGCGGCTAATATTTACTCAGCATCAGCAATTGTTGTTTCATGCACATTGGCAAGCTTTAATTAATGAGTCAGTTGCACCACAGTGAGCTCAGGGGGACCCGTTGCATGGAGTGACGGTGGATGAGCTCATGGGCTTAGGGGCATACCTGCGCACAGAGGCACAGTTGATATCAGGAGCAGATAAGCTTAGAGAAGCCATGCGGTTGGTACGTGTGGCCATAGAAAGGGTTAAAGAGCCAGGAGGGCTGCCGGCGTACATGGACATAAAACAAGGTAGAGAGGAATCGTTTGGGAGTTTTATTGACAAAGCAGCTGCGGCTATAGAGCGGGCTGGCGTTGCAGAATACATGAAGGGGGCGCTATTGAAGCAGTGTGCCTTACAGAATAGCCATCCGGCCACACAAAGGGTGCTAGCCACTCTGGGAGCAAATAGGACCATTGAGGAAACACTAGAGCGAATGCCATTACAGCCAGCAGCCTCACAAGCATTCTTAGTAGATGCAATACAGGAATTAGGAATAGGGCTGCAAAAGCAAGCAGAATCCACTCAAAATCAGGTGTTAGCCGCTCTTGCTCCTCTCCGAAACGGCTCAATGGCAGTCACACAGGGAGGCTCAAGGACATACCCCAAATGTTACCGATGCGGCAATGGGGGACACATGCGCCGAAAATGCAGAGTGACTGGCTTGTGGTGCCAAAGCTGCCAATCCAGCTCCCACAACACTACGGCTTGCCGACACCGATCGGGAAACGGTCGGCGGAGCCCGATCGCTGGCCGCGCCCAGACACAAGTTGCCGCCATGACATCAGCGCCACCTCCTGTCTGCAGCCAGCAACAGCAGGGAGCCTCGGATTGGACATATCAGCAGCAGTAGATGTCACATTAATGATGAACCGGCCTGAAAGGATACCAACTGGAGTAAACAGTCCTCTCACGCTACAAGGACAAAAATGTGGAGCCTTATTGCTCGGACGCTCCTCAACATCTGTGCTGGGACTATTTGTATTACCTGGGGTCATAGATGCGGACTATACCGGAGAAATACAAATCATGGCTTACACCCCTTATCCCCCGATAACGATAACCAAAGGACAACGCATCGCACAATTGGTACCACTACCACAGATGACATTGGGTATTCCATTGCTTACTGGACAGAAGCGTGATGGAAAGGGTTTTGGCTCTACCGGTGTTACACTCCTGACTGTAGATCTTCAAGAGAGGACAAAATAAAGAGTTGAAATTACCCATGGACATCAGAGCATAACCCTTTATGGATTATTGGATACGGGAGCAGACACCAGCATTATATCGCCAGAAGCATGGCCACAGCATTGGCCCCTGCTCCCATCAACAAACATGCTCACGGGAGTAGGAGGACTTACTTTGGCAAGCAAAACACCGCCTCTGTCAGTGCGCATTGATGGGCAACAAGTGTCTGTTGTGTTTTCAGTCGTTCAGTTGCCCCCTACCGTCTCTTGCCTGATTGGCAGGGATGTTTTAACACAGCTGGGGGTGGTGTTGACCAATCACCACCCTTTGGGGTAATTGCCATTGCTTGGACTTTCCCCATTCCCCTCACCTGGAAAACAGATACACTGGTGATGGTTAAGCAATGGCCCTTGAAAGAGGAGAGTCTTATGCATGCCCATGAATTGGTGAAGGAACAATACAAGCAGGGACATTTACGACTCTCAACGAGTCCGTGGAACACGCCCATTTTTGTGATTAGGAAGAAGTCAGGGAAATACCGCCTGGTACACGATCTACGAGCTGTGAATGACCAGATGGAACCGATGGGGGCCTTGCAACCTGGTCTTCGGAACCCAGCCATGATCCCTCAAGATTGGCCACTTCTAATCATCGATTTAAAGGATTGTTTTTTCACTATCGGACTGCATCCCGATGACATGAAGAGGTTTGCCTTTACCCTACCAGCAATAAATCGTAGGGAACCAGACAAAAGATTTGAGTGGACGACACTTCCACAGGGGATGCGGAACTCCCCCACGTTGTGCCAGCTTTATGTTGACGCTGCATTACAGCCATTACGTCGGCAGTGGCCAGCTACCATAATATATCATTACATGGATGATATTTTTTTTGCGCAGCAACAGCCATTTTCCCCTTTGCAAGTTGACAGCATCAAAGACACTCTTGCAGCAGCTTCACTTGTTATTGCCACAGAGAAAATTCAGACCACGAAACCATGGAAGTATTTGGGATGGACTCTAATGGACCAAACAGTGGTGCCCCAAAAATTAGAACTGCACTTGGACATTAAGACTTTACATGATGCTCAAAAGTTGCTAGGAGACTTGCAGTGGCTAAAACCCATTGTGGGAGTACCAAATCACTTGTTGGAAACCCTATGACCCTTGTTAAAGGGCACTGACCCCACTACCCCTGTATGCCTCACAAAGGAACACCATACTGCCCTACAGCAAATCAGTAATTGTGTACAACAAGGGTATGTGTCTCGTCAACAGCTAGATTGCCCTATTGACCTCACCGTTTGGAATAGTCCTTCTCACCTGCTTGGCGCTCTCTCCCAATATGAGAACAAAACGGGGGAGATACGGGTATTGGAATGGCTGTCACCACCATTACAACAAAAAAGAACAATATTTTCAAAAATTGAACAATTGGCTGCGTTGATTAAAAAAGGCCATCTCAGAATTACGGAGGTGGACAGTCGAGACTCTGCCACCATTAGGATACCCATGGAAAAAGAGGCGCTGGACTGGTACCTGGTTAATTCAGTGGACTTACAGGAAGCCTTATTGACATCATCTGCAAAGGTGGAGACAAGCAAGTTAGTGCCCAGGGTCCTGCAATGGATGACAGAATGGGACTGGATCACTCGGCCGCTGAGAAGAGAGCGACCCATAGAAGGAGCCACCACAGCCTTCACAGACGCAGGGAAGAAATCAAGACGTGCTGCTGTCACTTGGCAAGAAGAAGGACAACGGAAGTATCAACTTCTTACAGCAGACCCTGCAGACAGCCTACAAATCTTAGAATTGTTAGCAGTAGTATGGGCAATGTCCAACCTGCATGAGCCCTTGAATGTGGTCACAGACTCCATGTATGTCGCTGGAGTAGCCAGACGTATAGAAGGAGCAGCAATTAAGGAAGTGAATAACAAACGGCTGTATGAGTTACTGGTTCAATTAAGGAAAGGTCTCCGGGATAGAAGTGCAGTGTACTCTGTAATCCATATCAGGAGCCATAAGTGGTCCGAGGGCCTAGGAGAAGGAAATGAGCGTGCAGATAAATTGGTTACCTTACCCATTGATAACTCTTGTCCTGTTAATAAACATACATTGGCAAGAGAAGCCCATAGTAGGTATCATCAAAATGCAAAAGGGTTGGCGAGGAACTTTGATTTGGGCTTATCAGAAGCCAAGGCCATTGTCAGGGCTTGTCCAATATGCAGTTATCATAATGGGGGAATAGGTCTGGGCTGCGGAGTTAATCCTCGAGGTTTAGAAATGAATGAGAAATGGCAAATGGATGTCACGCATGTAGCCAGGTTTTGTAGGCTCAAGTATGTGCATGTTACTATAGATACATATAGCCACTACATATGGGCTACAGCTCAGGGAGGAGAGAAAGCGATACATGTGATCAGGCACTTATTGAGCTGCTTTGCTGTCATGGGAGTCCCAAAAGGTATCAAAACAGATAATGGCCCGGCCTACACAAGTGCTAGGGTCCAAAAGTTTTTGGACCAATGGTCTGTCAAGCATGTGACAGGTATTCCACATTCCCCCACAGGACAGGCGATAGTAGAAAGAGCAAATGGTACCCTCAAACAGTATATTGACAAACACCAGGATTTAAAGGACCCACAAGCATGCCTGACTAAGGTTTTGTATGTGATCAATCATTTATGTGTTTTTGGGGAGGACGATTCCCCCCTGCAGTTAAACATCACCCGAGATCAAGTCAGGAAGCTATTAAGGAAACGGAGGTCTGGGTGAAGTATAAGAACCCAAGCACAGAGATATGGGAAAAGCCTGCAAAAGTGCTATACTGGGGTCGGGGATATCTTTGTGTTTTCTCACCAACAGGGCCTCTGTGGGTGCCTGCCAAGTGGACTAAACCTGTCTTTGATGCAGCATCTGGTGGACAACCTTACGGAGGGGGACAAGGAGCGTCTGGAGAAGAAGCTGCCACTGATCTTGCAACCCTTATTGCTGCAACTGAAGGGACACTCGAAAGCGGTGGACAGAGCAGTGACACGCCGCTACCGGACGGCCAGGGAGCTGATTGACACTGTTGAAGCGCTATCAACCTTCCGCATAAAAGGACCAGCGAGGGAGCGCTGCCTTGAGTGTCGCAGCCCCTGTTGTGCTGCGTGGGTAGCTCTATATTGTGGGGGTTGTGGTGGAACCTTTTGGTTAGAACAGTCCGGGATCTGGGGCTTATGGTGTAATACCTGTAAGCATAACTACACATGGGGGGAAGACTGGCAGAGGGAACTAAGGAGTCAGACGGGGCTAGGTACGGCTCTAGCTTTAAATCTTTATGAGTCTTCCGAGCAGAAAATCTTGGCCTATTACCCGTGGGAGGTACAGTGTATTGTGAAAAGAGCTAAAGCTCAAAGCAAGTCATACATAGCTTCTGCTAGGTGTAGAAAATTGGTGCCTCTAACACAGTATTCTGTAGTAGGACCCATTAAAGGAGATCCCGATGAGGCATTGGACTCCTGCATTGAGACTCTTCAGGGATTTAGATTGCAAAAGTTAGGATCAGTGAGGTTAAAGACAGATAAGAAAAGGAAAGCGAGAAAGAAAACAGAAAAATTAGGCTTATTTTTGTTATACTGCTTAGTGCTGTGGCGGATGGGGCAGTAGGAGTAACGCACTTTAATCAGCCAAGAGATAACATATGGATAACGCTTGCTAATCAAACTAACCAATCTTAGCTTTGTCTTAGCCTTGGGGGGGTTACTAATCCATTTCGAACATGTTTGGTGGGTCTTCCAGTGTGGTCCCCTCGGGAATTTTGCAGTCTGATCAATAATCAAACTCTATGCATGCGCAATCTGACAAACATTAAACCATCCACGCCAGGTTACACCGCAAGTCAAAGTGCCGGTTACCGCCAATGCTTAATAATCTTATCGCTTAATACTACCCTGCATTCTCCTCCAGAGGAGCTAGATCTCTTTGGAAGTGCAAACGCCAGTATAACTAACACCTCAAATGGCGGATGGTTCAGTTTTGAGCCCTTAGATCCACAGAATTTACATCAGCCTAGAGACGCATGGGCTACCCTGGATTCATCCCTCAGTTTGGATACAGTATCCAAACAGGTTTATAGTCAATGTAAAGGCACTACCATTAGGGCACCGAGGAAACTACCCGCAGGGATATTTCTAATCTGTGGAGACAGAGCTTGGAATGGTATACCAGTCAGGCCACAGGGTGGACCTTGCTATTTGGGGAAATTGTCATTGTTTCACCCCAGTGTGTCTTCATTAATGCAACTCAGTCAAAATTCAAGCAGGAGGAGACGCAGCCTGCATAACTTAGACTGCAGCCGGATAGGAGGCCCACGGTTTTGGAGTGAGTTAAAACAGGTGATGGTCTCAACTGTCTTGCCGGGAGGAGCGGCAAATAAATCTATGAACCTAGTAAAACAGTTGGGATGCTGGGCCAAGGATGAGCTAGACAAGACGTCACAAATTTTAGATATGCTAACTGCAGATGTGCAAAGTGTTAATCATGCTGTTTTGCAAAATAGAGCTGCTATAGATTTTTTGCTTTTAGCACAAGGTCATGGATGTGAAGAGTTTGAGGGAATGTGTTGCATGAATTTGTCTGATCACTCTGTGTCTATTCATGTGAAGATAAAAGAATTACAGCAGGGACTTTACAATCTTAAAGAAGAAGAGGGTTTAGGAATCGACGAATGTCTTAAAAGCTTAGGACTTGGACCGTGGCTGAGAAACCTTGTGATATATGCTATAGGGTTACTGGGTGTGATTTTGCTGCTTTTGCTTATTTTGCCTTGTATTTTTAATTGTATTCAAAATATGGTTAGCCAAATGATAGAAAGAACCTGGCAGACTAGCCTCCTTGCCCAAGAACAAAACGGGGGAAGTGTGGAGAGTGTTGTCAAAGAGTGGCTTGAGGAGAGAGGACACAGCCGAATTAATTTGGTAAAGATGTCCTAACTAGGGTAGAGGCAGGCAGAGGCCTTTTTGTGTCTGTTGAGAATGTAGCTGGATAGAGAATGGAAAAGTACAAGAGCATGGTTAGTTCCAAATCTTGCAGGTGCAAGATAATGTGTCCTTGGGCCTAGCGGAGTATGATAAAGAAATGGACAGTGAGGCGTGAGAGGTAGAGAACGTAGGCCCAAAGGAATGTGGATGAGTTAATGGTATAGTTTAACCAATAGATTGCTTGGCTTACAGAATATTCATAAGCTTATTATTTGCTGTATAAGTGTTTGATGCTTTCTTCAATAAACCGGACCTGTGATGAACCATCTGGTGTCCTGGTCTCCTTCCTACGACAAACTTCAGACTGTCTCTTACAACCAGACAATTTTTAAAGAGAAAAAACAGTTTGTAAACAAATAAAGTCCTTATATGAACTTCAAGAGTCCCAGATTTCCATGAGGTAGGTAAACAAGTTGTTTCAATCACTGTTCCACACATGGCTCCACCACGTCCGTTGAGGAGCTATCAGAGGGATGCTGCTTGTGGTTCCGGGCAAGACATAGGGCAGGACAGACACATCTGGCAGGTACTCAATGCCTTCCAGTGTCTGTTGAAACACACACATATCCCCATCCACCAGTAATGAGATTCCACGGGCCTCCCCACCTACTGGTGATAAGGTCTCGCATCATTACCTTGAGTCTGGGCAACTGATCATCGACGGATGATTGTAGTGATAGAAAGTGATTTAAAATGACTGGGTTCTGGGACTTTTCTAATACTCTCAAATTATTTCATGTATAGATAGTTTTAGCTATCCTGCTCTGTGGGGATTCACCACACATCCCTCCCTTTTGTTTTTCAAGTTTGCATTTTAAAGTGCCATGTGCTCTTTCCACGATGGCTTGTCCTGTTGCTAATTTGGGAATACCAGTGTGGTATGTGTCAGGATCTGTCCTAGTGAACAGATGACCTGATGGTTCGTAGGAGTGATCTCAGAGTGCAAAAACCAACACGGTACAAGTGGGTCTGCAGTGATAATCAAAACAAATGCAGTTTTATTGAAATAACCACAGCAAAAATGTGATAGAGGGATTAAGGGAGAGAAAAAGATAGAGAAAGAGAGAGAAGAGAGAGAGAGGGGGGTATAGCTACCAATGCAGAGATGGAGTCCTTTGGTCCAGTCGAGGATCCACCTGTTACGCTGGGGTGATCTCAAAATCGCTAGCTAACGCAGAGGTTTTTATTATTGAAAATTGTGAGGGGGGGGAAACAGATACAATAGGGAACAGATGTAACAGGTAGTCTATGTTCTCAGCAGTAAATGAGAGCCATTGTTTTCTTGCTCCAGTGGTCACAACCTGCAAGCAAGCATCTTGCTTTGGTCAGCTTGCCTCCCCCACACACCTCCCCCAGGCTGGGGGTTTCAGTCCCAGTCCTTGGAAGGAGCAGAGGGGCCTTTTAGGAGTTTCATGTCTCAGTCCTTGATGGAGAAGCTTCTTACATCTCAGTCTGTCTGTCACGGTGGTTGTAAAATGGGTGAGGGTCTTCTGTGGGAGACCACCTGAAACTCAGGAGAAGTCCAGCCAGGCCGAGAGGTGGGACAGCTTCCAAAGCTGCTATTGTTGCAAATGGGGCACGGTGCCCCCTTCTTAGCATACAGCAAACACACCTGTGAAAACAATAGCTTAACACTGAGCTTTCAGGTTTCAGGGCCCGTGGTGTGTGACTTTCTCCATCAGAGCCAGAGATTACAGACGGGGTGTGGGGGGGGGGTCTTCTCTTCAGTGATCTCCCAAGGACGATCATGAGGCAGATGAGGGAAAATTCAGACTCTCACAGTATGACACACCCCAGAGCTGTAGGAAATATCTTGTTTTCTGTGAAATGTAAGCAGAACCATTGTCTGTTTTGATGGTACGGGGGATACCTAAAGCAGCAAAGGTGGAGCGCCAATGTGCGATGGCATCCTGACCTTTTTCTTCTGTGTGTACTGTAATCCTTATTGCTGATGAAAAAGTATCAATGGATAAATGTACATATTTTAGACATCTGAATTCAGGGATGTGAGTGACATCAGTTTGCCAGACTTGCAAAGCACGCAGTCCACAAGGGTTTACCCCCATCTGCAGTGGTCCAGTGTGGCCTTGGCAGTCAGCACAGGTGCTAACAATATTACGAGCCTTTGTGTTTGACAGCTGGAACTGCTGTTGTAAGGCCTGAACACCTTGGTGGAAGAAATCATGTGATGCCCTTTGCTTGTGCCAGCATATCTGGCTGCGGTGCTGTCTAGGCAGGGCCAGCTAGCTTATCTGCTCGAGCATTGCCCTCTGTAATGAAACCTGGTAAAGTTGTGTGAATTCTGATGTGTAATATGTTATAGGGGCAAGTTCTGGTTTGGATGGTATGGCACAGAGTTTTTAGTAAATCAAATAGTTTTATATTGTCAATTTCCTTTAGTGATGCACGATCTAATGTCTGTCTGATATCAGCAACATAGGCAGAATCAGTCACATCATTTAGAGGAACGTGGGGAAAACATTGGAATGCCATAGCTACAGCCCGTAGCTCTACTAATCGATCCACTCTGATATCCCTCCAACATTTGCCACTCACCTTCTTCATTCCATGTTACAATGGCCTTTCCTCTTTTCCCAGAGCTGTCAGTAAACACTGTAACACCTTCTAAGGGTGTTTGGCTATTTAGAGGTTTTAGAGATAGTGCAGTTTCCCCACTTCAGCTATCTATGGTTTGGTAAATGGCAAGCGATTTGTCCAGAAAACTTTTGCAAAGCACTTTGCAAGGCTGTGCAATTAGAAAAACACCATTCAAACTGCTCTTGTGTCACAGAAATAATAATTTGTGAAGGATCTCTAGCATTAAATTGTAAACACCTGTGACAACATTTGATAATTAATTGTGCAATTAGCTCAAACACTGTGGTTGCCATCTTTCTTGGTTGGTGAGGTAAAAACATGCACTCTAGAATGGGCAAAGGGTCAGGCCGGTGTGTATTCCACTGTATAATAATACCAGTAGGATGAAAATTAACAATGAGAATAAATACAGTGATACACACCTCTGGGCATATCTAGTGGACTTGTCTGTTTGGGATAGCTTGCTTTACTATTTCCAGAGCAGCTTTTGCCTCTGGGGTTAATTTTCTGGGGGAAGTTAACTCAGGATCACCTTTTAAGAGGTCAAATAAAGGTGCTAATTGTGAGTTGGTCAATCCTAGGTAAGGTCTGACCCAGTTGATGGTACCCAAAAATTTTGTGCATCCTTTAGTGTTTGGATTTTGGTTGAGAGTTGGATTGCTTGTGGCTTTATAGTCTGACCCATAATTTTGAGTCCAAGTGATAGTATAGGGATAAAATGTTTCTAAAATCATGGAATATTCAGGGGAGTTAGTAAAGGAAGGATAGGCTTGGTAGGCCCTGGGAAAATGTTAGGCTGCACCTGTATAATCATTTAATGACTATGATAAATGATATGATTGTTTGGTAATTGGATATAATTATTGTTTAATCCTAACAAGAATCATGAGAAACGATGTTGGGGGGGTTGATGGAAATTATGAAAATCCATGCTTGGATTAAATCAATGTATACATTAGAACAATAAAGGTTTAATAATTATTATGCAGTTATATAACAATAGGGGTATAAAAACGTGTTCATGCTGAACCCATGTTGGAGTCAGATTTGGGTCTGTATACCCCTGACACCCAGAGCTCTTCAATAAAAGCACCTGCATATAATCATTCTGTGATTATGTGCTCCTGAACGCTAACACAAGGTACTTCCAAGGTCGCTGCTGTACCTTTTCTGGTGCTACTTGCAGCCTAAATGTTTTTAATGCTTGCAACAGGCTTGGCCGAATCTGTGAGTTCCTTTTTTGTTTGGCTTGCTGTCAAAATGTTGTCCATGTAATGATAACAGTACGCCCCTGGAAATTGTTCTGTCACTGATGAGAGTGCCTGTGAAATGTACTATTGACAGATTGTCAGACTGTTTTCCATGCCTTGGGGAAGGACTCTCCATTGATAACGCTCAACTGGTGCCACATTATTAATGGAAGGTACTGTAAAAGCAAATTTTGGGGTATTGTCTGAGTGCAATGGAATAGTGAAAAAAAATGTTTCAGGTCCACAATCAGGATGTCCCAGGAGGGAGGTATCATTGTAGGAGAAGGCATACCAGGCTGCAATGTGCCCATGCTGTCCATCACAGAGTTAATTTTTCTCAGGTCATGGAGTAACCTCCACTTACCAGATTTCTTTTTTATAACAAATACTGGGGTGTTCCAAGGGCTCATAGATGGCTCTATGTGTCCTTGAACCAGTTCTTCCTGTACCAAAGACTTCAGGATGTGTAACTTCTCTTTCTCAAGGGGCCACTGGTGGTACCCACACTAAGCCATTTTAGAGCTAATGTGGGATAGTGTATGCCCTCTAATACAGTGGCCCCTGTTAAAAATCTGTCCCCACTCAGACTCCCCATGCAGACAAAATCTCCCTCCCCCACATGTTCAGGGGTGCAGCAGTGATGTAAGGCCAGATTGTAACTGTTTGGCCCCCAGGATTTTTGATCAACACAGGATTGCTGCTCAAGCAGCTCTGTGTGGTCCCTCCGAAGCCAGCAACAGCAGATCCCGCAGGTGTAGTACACCACAATGAAGGCCACGTGTTGGTAGAGATGATAGTGGCGTCTGCCCCTGCGTCAATCATCCCACTTACCTCTATCTGCAAAGGCTTTGCTTTAGGCATTGTAACAATACAAACTATGTTAGGTCTTTGATCTCCTACTACCTCAGTCCAGTTCACCTGGGGCTGTCCTGTTCCTCTGAAGCCTTGGTCTCCTCTCTCCCTAGAATCTGTTTTGGGGACAGAAGACTTAAAAGGGATAAGTTGAGTAATTCTGTTTTTTTCAGGGATAGTCATGGGTGGAGTAGGGGTGGAAACCATTGCATGTATTTGTCCAGTAAAATCTGCGTCAACAACACCAGGGTGCACAATGATACCTTGAATTGTGGCAATGGACCTTCCAATTAACAGTGCACTCAATCCTTTCCCAACAGGCCCCTGAGCCTTGAGAGGGACCTTATGTACTATTGAGGAGTTTGTGGTTCTTGGGATTGAGGTGGAAACATCCATGTCAGCTGATTCTCTTGTTCTTGCTGTGAGTTGGTGTCCTGGGTTGACGTTATGATGCTTGTATATCCCCATTCATCTGTTCTGTGCCTTTAAGACCGGCTCTGAAGAGTGGAAGTTTTGTTTGGGTTTCTCTTATCAGGAACACAGAGACAAGCAGTACATAAGGCTGTTTTTTCACTTCCAGCTTCAACTTGCTGCTTTTGCTTGCTCTCTTTTTCTGCTCTTGCTTCTGCTGTGCTTTCTGCCTCTGCTTATTAGCTAGTTCTAGCTAAACAGTCCACATTGCTTCCTGGACTGTTTCTCCTCTCCTGTTTCTGTGACCATCTCGAACCTGCTCCGGACTGGGACCCGGGAACACCGAAGGTTCGGCTGCAGCGGCTGGCCCAGCGCCAGGGGGACTGAGAACAGAGCAACCACCCCCCGAAAGAGACTTTCTGATTTTGCCATCTTTCTCAAAGCGGTGTCATCGGGTATTGTTCATTTTGTGTGCTGGGGGGTGCTGTGCCTGTTAAATAAACAGGTTCTTTCCACCTCTCTCCGAGGAATTTTTTCCCGAACCGGTTGGGGGAGGGGCCGTGTGGGTTTTGCTTTCTGGAGGGGCCCTCCTTTGCAGATTCTTTAACAAATTTACCCTAAACCAGGACAGTTGGTCACACAGGTTTGTACTAGGGGGTGGGAAATTACTTGTGTCATCATGCATTTCCCTTTTGTGCTCGGTTTCCTGTTTCCCTGGTTCTTGAGACATTAACCATTAACATGAAATTTGGACCTGCATACCTTAGTCTAATGTCCGATCCTGCCACATCAGTTGCAACTTTCATTTGCTCCCTTCTGTCCTTGAAACATCCCCTGTGGAAAGGACTTTTAGGAACAGTTTACATTCAGGTGGCCTTGTTGTCCACATTTGTAGCAATGAGGTGTTACCTTTATAGCAGCTCCTATGGACTCTGCTAACATGGTCATGTTATGAGAATTAGATCCAACCTTAGCACAGGCATTTATCAATTCATTTAGTTATGGATTTTCATTAGGGAGCAGTTCTATAACCTTTCAGCAGTCCTCATTGGCATTGTTCTTTGCTAATTGTAAAATTAGATGATTTCTGACCTCAGCATTAACAATTTGTTTTTCCATAGCATCTTATAATCTCTCTATAAACTCTGCATACGGTTCTTCAGCTCCTTGTCTAATTTCGGAATATGTTTGGGTTGGGTTTGCCATGTTAGTTACTTTAAACAGTACCTGCAGTCCCAATCCCAATTCCTTCACCTGTGCTAGTATTAATGGATGTAGCCTGGCCTGGAGTCTTGGATCTCCTGCTGGCTGTAGACCTAGAAGTTGAGGGACCCCTGCCTCATAACATGGGTCCTCTCACGGAACCTTTAGATTTTTTAACTCCTGTTTTTTAGCACTGCTTTTCCATGCAGATTTGAACACCATATATTGAACTGTTGTAAACATTAATTTTGCTAGTTGCTTTATATGAAAGGGAGTTACTTCCTCAGTGGTTAGGAATCGTAGCATGTTAGCAACGGCAGTGAAACCTAAACTGTGTTTCCCACAAGCTGACGCAGTTTGGAGAGAACTGGCCGTTGAAAAGGAGTATACTTGTCAGAAGTCGTTCCGTTGCCTCTTATTACTGGACAAACTCCCAGTGTCCCATCCTCAGGCTCCCAGCCCCCCCGACATGGGTACATCAATGAGTTCTGCCCCCTCATAGTCCCCAGTCACAATAGCTGCAAGCCTTACCTTTTGCCAGACACTCACAGAATCAGGCAGGGCTGTTGGCAACAAAGCGACTGCGGTGTTATCGTGGTGTTCTGCAGGGGGACAATGGCTCTGGCTTTCTCTGCTGGCATCCCTTGTGTCACTTGTCAGTATATAGTCCAAGGAAAATTCCAACTCTGGCAGGGGCGGAGTCCTTGGGACAGGGAAGCCGCTTCCGGGTATTACATCTCCAGGAACTCCTGGTGATGCATTTCCTGGACCCGCGCATGGAAGCTGGGTCAGAGGTGCAGCCACGCCCCCTGGAGGCTGGGTCACGTGGCTGAGTTGCGCAATCTAGCATGCTGACTGCGTGGCCACCAGCAGCCACTGCAGCACGTGGAATGTGTGGGCTCCCTCCATTTGCTGGATTTTTACCACTTTCTGGGGCTGTGCCACTGGCCAGGGCACTGCCTGTGCACACCGAGATAATGGCACTGCGTGGGCTCTCACCACCCACCGGGATTTGGCTGTCTCTCCCGGCTCCGCCACACGTCTGGGCTGTTTCATAATTTTGCACGTGGTGCCCATTCAGCACCGCACCGCACAGCGCGTCCGCTTCTCCTGGCACCCAGTCCTCGCCACGTATCTCAGTTTTTATGTGCATTATTAAGTTCAATATAAGCTTCCAAGGTCTTAGGATTTTAACTGCGCTTTTGTCGCCTTTACAAGCTGCATCCATTATATATTTACCAGTTTGCATCCAAGTATGTATATCTAATGCAGTCTCTTTGGTAGGTTCTAAACCCTGATTTTTAATCCATATTATCAGATCTATTAAAGTCTCTTCTTCATAATCTATATCTCATTCCCTTAGAAAATTGGTCCATACCTGTATTGCTGAGTGTTCCTCCAAGGAGATGGATCATCCCATGTTTTCAGTGGAGTTTTTCTTTTATTTTAAAGGAGTATATACAAAGGAATCCAGATTTGAACAGCTTTTTTACTGTAGGACAGCTCTGCACATTGTATATTCTAGACAGCTCTGCCTGCATGTCTTTTGATTATGTCTTCAGCTTTTTTGCTGTTTTTTTCCTATGACTCTGCCAGCTCTCTGGCCTGTCTTCCCCCATTCTGCCCACAGGAAATGGCTGAGTCGGATCACTTTGCGGGTCACCACGTGTTACATGGGGTTGGTGGTCGAAGATAGGGATGACACAAACTCTCAGAAATCCATGCAACAACAGCAATGATTTACTATGGAAGCTTGCTTATATAGGGGGTTTGAAACTCCTGGGTTTAAACCACTGATTGGTCTGGTTTTAACACTGCCCAGCTCTTTGACCAGTGAGATGTCTGCAGCTTAGGACGGAACATGATTGGGTGAAGTCCCTGTTTGGGTTTGAATGTATCCTATCATTGTTCACCCAGGGACCAATTTATGGAACCGGGCTGCCAGGTTTCTTATTTATAGTCAAATTAATTGCCCAGACACAGACCAGCTGTGACAGCTAATCCATATACACTCTTGACAGCACTGAAAGGGAAATACAATTGGTTCACAGTGCTCAATCTTAAGGATGCCTTTTCCTTGTCTTGGTTTAAAAGACAAATGTCTGCCAAGTAAGGTAGGAACCTTCCTGGAATGGAAAGATTATCCTCTCCCTCCAAATTATTATAACATCAAAATTATGGGGCTTTCAGGCAAAACTATGGAAAAAGGGATAACAGTTCTTTACTAGCAAATATATATATATGTATATATATAAACAGAACAAACAACAAACAACTAAAAACCCCAATAAGAAGTTTCCCGACCTGTTAAACACCACTTTCCCCTTTGGTGTAGTTATGACCACAACCAGCAGGGGAGTGAAGGCTGGAGTGACCTGCTTGAAGCCAGCAGAGGGCGCTAGCAGACACCAGTGAGGCAGGGTAGGTGATCATGTAGGAGAAAGTTCTGATGGGGAATGGTCCTGGTCTTAGGCAGCAGCCTACCCATTGGCTCTGAGCTCCTGAGCAGCAGGGAAGCAGGGAAGAGCAAGCAGGCTTGCAGTGCCGAGACTGTGGCATATTGAAATCCTGGCACCTAACACACAAAAGCAGCTGTGGACACCACACCACAGGAAGGGGTCTGGTGGGGGATGGTCCTGGTCTCAGGCAGCACCCCACATGTTGGCTCTAGGCTCCCGAGGGGCAGGGAAGCAATCAGGCAGGTTTTGGTCGCAGTGCTGAAAACCACAGGGCAACAGTATCCCAGGCCAGATACACTCACTGTCACCCACGTGGCAGCCCTCCTCGATCACCAAACTGGAAGAGAGGGGCAGTCCTGGCCCCACCCCCTGCAGGATCCCAGGCTGAACTTAAACTTACACCTCTCACCGTATCACCATATCCCCCAAGCCACAGGGATCTGGAATCAGGGGGGGAGTGGAACAGTGACAATTCCTGACACAAATGACCATGGGATATCCCCAGGACCATGAGCTACCCCTGAAGACACTCGTCTTGACCCAGATAGAAATTGTTTGCCTTTGAGTGGAAGAATCTGAACACTGGGCAGAAGGCACAACTGACATGGACTGTGCTACCCCAGGGCTTCAAAGTAGCCCCACTATATTTGGCAATCAGTTGGCAAAACAAATTGAAAAGTTGGGGAAAAAAATCTGGACAGAACTTTACTACAATGTGTAGATGATAATCTGCCAGCAACCAAGACTGAAAGGAAGTGCCTTGATACTACTGTAAGTCTGTTAAATTTCTTGGGATAATCTGGATACAGGGTGTCAAAGAAAATGGCAAAAATAGGCAAAAAAACTGTAATATATATTGGGTTTGAGATCTTGCAGGGAAAATGAAACTTGGGAAGCAACAAAAAAGAAACCATTTGCCAGGTTCCAGAGCCAAGGACTACAAGCCTTCTTAGGTATTAGCCAGATGGTGGGGGTTCTGGATTACAGTTATGGGGTACTGGCAGAACACTTGTATGGTCCTCCACCAAAAAATATGGGGTATGGACTCCTGAGAGTCAGAGGGCCCTTAAAGCCCTAAAAAGAGTCTTAATGCCAACCCCTGCACTGGGACTTCCACACTTAACAAAAGTATTTGAGTTATTTGTGCATGGAAGAATGCTCATGGCACTAGGGGTATTGGCACAACATTTGGGGTCATGGAAGCAGCCTGTGAGGTACAAGTAAAGAATTGTGGAGAGCCTGGTTCAGACATGGCTTAAAGAAAGAGGCCATGAAGGTACTCAGCTGAGGGAAAGATAGAAGCCTGCTGTAAAGCAGCCTTTCCCAGGCTTGATTCTGTAAATAATTAAGGTTCTCAGCCACCTTTTATATAAACAACAAGATTCTCAGACTGTTCTGTCCTTGGCTGCTACTGGGAACAGATGGCCGGTCTGGGAACAGATATGAAGGTTTTGAGAACTTTTCATATCATGGTGAGAACACTGATCTTGGTTTCAGTAAACTAACTTCAGGTATTGTAAACAAAAGGAGGAGCTGAAGTTTTCTCTACAGCCTATTGGGAGCTCAGATTTTGCAATATGCATGAAGTGAATTAACACTGTTATAAAAAGTGCCGAGTTGATCAATAAATTGGAGTCAGATGCTGATCAACAAAGGTGGGTCGCTCCCTTCACTTCAACAAAGAATGACCTGGCTGCTTGAGAGTGGTATGCTATGAATGGAGTGAGAACTTAGAAAAGTCCTGCCTTTGACACAGATTTCTGGCAGTAGCTCTGTTTCAGGCAACCTGCACCCCAAATGTCTCTCGTTCACAAGTTCTTAATAATGGCTGATTAAGTCTATTATAAAATGAATTATTTATTGACTAGACACAAGATTAGCAGACAGAAAACTAAACAGACTTACTTAATATACAGAATAACACAAAAAGAACTAGTAGATAAACATACAGTGCACGATAAAAGGTACTGATACCTTGAGAGGCTACCTAGAACAGAGGCTAGAGAGTGTTAAAGGAATAGAGTAGCTATTTATGAAAAAGGCCTTCAAAGGATATACTTTGGGCAGTACAAGAGCCTGGCCGAGGCTACACCCATGATGGGTGACGGATCACATGTTTTCACGCTTCTGTAAGTTTTGGTCCATTTACATATTAGGGTTAATTGTCCAATTACAGCTTTAGGTTATGAAGTCCCATCCTCCTAGATTGCTCTCCTCAATTCGCTGTTTATACTTTTTGGGCCTGAAGCTGCAATGGTGTCCTTGGTTCTCAGGCTGGAAAAGGATTGTTTTCTATAACTAAATTGTGAGGAGAACTTGCTAACACTTTATATGAAATTCAGTTACTCATTAAGGTAGTACAGAATCTGGATAATATGAAAGCTAAAACTTAAGGCATCACTACCTATATTATAGCTTGTGAAGAAATGGTATAGATTAGGAGTCAATGTAGCTTACAACTGAATTGATGATGGAGTACACATAGAGTCCTTTCACTCACTTCCCAGGAAAGTAACCACAAGTTTGCATCCAAACTTGGGGGAGAAGCCCTACACTTTTTCAGGGTGTGTGTAGGAGACTTCTGACTTTGTGAAAGTTTGTGTGGCTTTTATAGCTTGTAAAGTGAAGTGTCTGTCAGTCAGAAATTCCAGCAGCTTATATCCCTACATGTTGCTCTAGAGGCAAGGTCTTTGTCAGCTGGGAATTCCACCTCTGTGACAGAGATATCTCACTAGCTAGAGATAACTCCCTACCATGGCCCTGGGTTATCTCACCAATTCATGTGAGGGGGAGAATGCCTGGAGCTATTGCACAAGCTGATAGACAGAATAGATAATATCTTCTGTGATAGGGGGGAAAGTCCTTCCACATTCCACCCCTTTAACTGCAGTCACTTTACCTCATGGAGTGGTAGCACAGGTATCGCTTGCTTCCATGCTATAAAAGCATCCACTTTCATACGTGTATGCCATTGCTGAGTGTTTTGATACACATTGTTCTACACACTGTTCTCCTAAGCATCCCTATTTCTTTAAAAGGTGTTAAACATGTTATTGATATCGGTGAGAAGCACCTGCTGTTGTTTCAGTTTATGTATTTTATGTATTAGATCATGTGAACCAGATATATTAAAAATTATTAGTGATAAACCAAGAGATTACAAGACAGCATTAAATTCTGTGTGTTCATGGTAGTTGGGGACAATCCAGTGAGTCACTTTACTTGTATTGTTACCAGTCTGTTTAGGTCAGGATGTTCCCCACCCCCTGAGTCTTAAAATCATAGGAGGATGAGATGCAAATCAGGAACAAAGAAGAGTTCATGGTAGTATCTTCTTGGTTGTAGTAGTTGGATAGGTTCAGTAGATGGTCAGCAACTCCTTTCACGTCCTTTCATGGTTCTTAGTTCAGTGTTCTCCTTCAGTGAAATTCAGTATTTTGCATATTCTTGCTTAACATATCAAGTGTTAGACAACTTTACAATAACCCAAACAAATACTCATGTATTATTTATTAGTCTGATTGTCACGGGGAATCAAAGATGTAATGAAACTCAATTGTTTCTACCTATTTAGCATATTACTCCAGTTGGGAATTTTATGCCTTACCCTGAAAAGACAGAAAGAGACAAATAAAACTGATTCTATAATAATATGAAAATTCAAGTTACATTCAGGGACAAGTCTTTTCTACCCACTGTGACAATCAGAGTGAAGACACAAGCATTCCAAAGCAATATTTACAGAAAGCTACAAAACATATACAAATATTAACAAAACAATTAAAACTATCAATCATTTTAGTACTTCAATCGTATTAATTAAGATTTTTAATACTGTGTAAACAAAGTTAAATCTATTCTTCTGGGACCTCTTTAGAGAAAATGGTTGTTGTCAGATTTACACATCTTGGTAAATCCAATTTTGCAAATTTGGAATAGAATCCATGTATCAAACATTAATGTCAGAACTATGGTTATTACACCAAGCAGTCTTGCCACATGGCGGTAGCTGCAGAGCTTTTAACCCAGGAAGAATGAAAGCTGATATGGACCTCACATCGTAATAGCTGTATTGGAACAAAAAAGAATGCATTGGACATGGCCAGTGTAATGGGTTAAAACTTTAAGTTTGTTCATCAAAGCTGACAAAGTTATTCCAGTAAGACTGTTGCACCACATCCATTTGTTTGCCTAGTAAATTTCCAGACTTAAAAAGATAAGGAAGGTGAAACCAAAGATAATGGGTTTCACAACATTTGTTTATCTGCTTAGTAAACTGTTGACATGGGTGGTGGGCTTGCTATGATTGATAGCACAGTATTAGCTTATCCGGTCAGTAAACTTAAGATTCCAGGAACTCAGTAGATTGAGCTTAAAATTCCAGGAATCAGACAAACCTACCAAATAAGGAAAAATACCAGCCTTCATCTTCAGACCACCAGGACGCAGACTACAACCACCTAGCAACAGGAGGAGCATACACAGAGTACTACCTTGAAGACACGTCAACCAAAACCAGGACTATATATAAACCCCGCAAAACACCAGAAGGGTGTGGGCCGTTGGTGGAGCGGTGACTCCGTGGCCACACCCAGCGCTCCCGGGTGGGTGCAAGCCTTTTGTTGGTTTCACCCAGCGCTGACTTTGCCTATTATTGCTTGCTCTAACAATTAAGAAATTACATTTCATTTGGACTTACTAGTCGGTGATTGATTCCCCACCGCAACCTATAACAGCCAGCAGGATGCTGAAATACCAGGTGGCCCTGTTGGAGCAGGACTCTTGAACTTAATCTAACCACTGCTTTGAACCCAGCCATGTTTCTCCAGGCTTCAGAAGAAGTCCAGAGACCTTTTTACCATGAGTGACTGGTAACCATTGAACAAGTGTGTTCTAGCAGACCGGATCTCAATAGCAATCCCATCTGGGATCCAGAATTAGACTTATACACAGGTAGGAGCAGCATGGTACTAAATGGAAGATAGGCAGCTGTGGTAACTGAGACAGAGTAAGGATCCATCCTGAACTAGGTGAAGTGTCTGGGAGAGGTGAAGGGTCTGTGGAGCTAAAGCTGAAGGAGAGGCCGCGTTCCAGAGACAGCAAGGAGACAGAGAAAGAAAAACAGAAAAACCACGAGGTCAATCTGCCCCCGACCTAGGAATTCCTCCGATAAAGAAGAATTAGTGCTAAGTGTCATGCAAGATGAATATGTATGAACTTATTGTGAAACTGTATGCATATGCATTTGGAAGGGGGATAAAAGGAGGTCTGAAATTTTCAGGGGTACGCATGCCCTTTTGGGGAGTCTTGCGTCCGGCGCGCGTCGTAATAAAGCATACCGGGCTTTACAACTTTTACAAGTTGTGAGGTTTCTTCTTTTCTCCGCAAAACAGTAACCTTGACCCAGGTAATAGAAGTCCAGGCTTTACCTATTAACACATCAGCACAAAAAGCAAAATTAACAACTTTACACTGAGTACTAGAAATCACTAAGGGTAAAAGGGTAAACATGCACTGATTGAAAATATGTCTTTGGAATAATACGTGCACATGGAGTCATATGGAAGGAAAGGGGATTCTTATCAGCGCAGAAGTGTCCTATTAAGTACAAAGAAGAAATTAGTCAACCTCTACAGTGTGCAAAAGCTGAAAAAAGTGGCTGTGATGCACTTATAAAGCCCATCAGTTTGGAGACTCCCCTGTTAATACAGGGAATCAGCTAACAAAACAGCAAAAGAGGTTGCTGAAAAAGGTATCCTTGCACTAATAATGAGCAAAAACTTGAATGTCCTGGAACAAAACCCAAATTACAGTAATCAGGACAGGCAATTAGCCCCAGCATTAGAAGCTATGGAAAACCCCAGCAGGTGATTGGTAACTTCATGTGGGCAGGTAATTGTACCTCCTGTCTTGGTTTGAAAGACAGGTGCCTGCTAAGAAAGGCAGGAGCCTCCCTTGGAATGGAAAATGTAACTCTCTTCCCTGTGAATTAGTACAATTTTGAAATTAAAGGGGCTTTCACACAAAGATATGAGAATAAGAATAACAGTATACTAGTATGTATAACAAGGCAAGCAAACAAACAATAACTATGGCAGGTACAACTAACAGAACCAGAAACCCAGTAACAACCATCCCGGCCGCAGGCACTTTCCCCTTTGGTGTAGTGATGGTCACAGCCGACAGGGGCGCTGGTGACTCTCGGTGGACAGGGCAGGTGCGATGATTCTCCCACGGCTGCAGGGGACGCTCCGGTGTGAGCTTGGGAAGCATGTGGTAATGGCAGTTTGACCGAGACAGGAAGGGATGGAAGAAAAGCTTGCTTCACAAACCCCCTGGGGCAGTCAATCCAGGTGCCTCAGCAGGACTCTTGTAAGCAGCAAGCTGGAAGGGTAGAAATGAGCAAAAATCCCGAAGTGGTGGACAAGATGTATCAGAAGTTCTGCAGCTGTAGCTGAGACTGCGGGACGTCTCAGCAGGCAGGGGGTGCAGAGCTACAGTGTAGCAAAAGCTCAGAGCAGTGCCGAAGAAGCGGCGGGGGCAGGGCAGCGTCGCCCCGGCTCCGAGCAGAGCAGGGAAAGGTGAGCTCGCGATTCCAGGATTTTCTCCCTGAGGTACCCGAGCAGATGGTGAAAAAGTCCCAGTGCTACGGCTGCTCTTGCGAGCAGAGCTCGCGGTGGAAGAAAGGCAGCAGGAGATGGAACCCCGCAGTGGTGATGAATGTTATAAACAAAAATCTGCCAATTTTTTTTTGTGAGAAAAACGTTACAAAAACTAATCAGACCACTGTTGCTGCTGGGGTGTTGCTTGTTTCTTATGGTAATTACGAGTCGTTGTCGTTAATAGTTGTTTTTGTATCAGTAAAAGCCCTAGCTGGGGCTGAGTTAATGGCTCTTCTCTCGGACAGTGAAGGGCGGGGACCTCCCCAAACAGTGAGAAGAGACTTAGGAGGGAGGGGAGACATGCAAAATAACCCCAAGACCGGCATGCCATGAGAGGCTACTGCTCCGAGTTTGCTCATAAGACCCCCAAAACAACGAGCCAACATAGAGTTGAGAGATTGGAGTGATGTCTAAGCGTGAGGAATGGGGTGCTGAGCCTGCAGAGATGCTGAACACCTTCGTGACCTCTCACCCTGAGCGCCGGAGTCGTCCCGACGCCGGGACCCAGAGAAAAAAGGGCGGCCATCAACATCTGGGTCACCACACCCAAAAGACTCCCACGAGGACCTGATCCCCCAGCTCTGCCCCTAGTGGACAAAGCTGCGCATAGCCTCCTCCTCCTTGTCGCCCTGGGAGAGACGACGGAGACTGCAGACCCGTCGAGCTGCCCAATCCTGAGCGGATCACTTTTAATAAAGGCATTAAAAGGAGAAAAAGTCTCCTGCCCTGTTTATTTCAATGAATTCTCCCCACATCAACGGCAGCCACTCTCCCCTTCGAATGCCGAGAGCACAAGCGGACTAGGGGCTGCACCCAACCCCTTTTTCCCCATCCATATCTCGCGGTATCTCTACCCTCCGCGGGAAAACTCAGGTAAAGAGGGAGTAGCCAGCTGCACCCCTCCCCTGACCTGACTTCTGTCTCTCTTAAGCATCCAGTTGTTATTGTCTCCTAGTGAGAGGAATAGCAGATTTGTCTTTACAAACAAGCTGTGGGTCTGCTGGTAGATAAAACTAACACTGGGAGATAAAAGAAACAATAGGAAGGATTCCACTGATTGATGGATGGAAAAAAAAAATATTTGCTTTTACAAATAAACTTTAGATTTGCTGATAAATGAAATTAGACATTGAAAGATGAAAGAAACAATGGGGAAGAAAAACCCCTAAATTCACTAAGAATTAAAAATTAAAAGGGAGGGTTATACATTAGAGGGAAATCTTCAGGAAATCTTCGGTCTCAGGCATATCGAGGAGTCTGTACTTCTCAAGTACCTCAGCCAATGGGGAAAGAGAGAAGGGAAATGCGGCCGGGAAATTAGGATAAAAAGGAAGTTGCGTCCTCCAAAAATTTGAGAGATCCCAGGGGAATGCCCCATGACCTCTCCCTTTATTCGAATAAAGCCAGAAAGGACTCCTCTGTCTCCTTTTTGGACATAAACCTCTGGTGTTTGTGGATTAATTTTCCTAATGCTAGCAACACTTAGAAAATCCAGTTCCACAGGGAGTTGTCATGGGTAACCCAAAATCTTATTGTATTCTATATCTGTGCCCAAAATTGTTATTGTCTCTTTAAGACCCTGCAGTCAGGAAACAGACAGGGTGGTACCGTGGATGATTTTAAAGTCCACTCTAGCAGGCATCTCACACTCTTTAGCCAAGTGATTTTTGCCTTGCTGACATTTTGGTCTTTGCTTAGGCAGAGGCTTTTTATCTCCTTTTTGGGTTTTGGGGTTTTTTTCATCTTGGAGAGACTGCCTTGGGGCGAATTCCACAGATGCCCATCTGTTGCTGCCACACTGAGTGGCGTGGCCCCTCCTCCAGCAAAGCTCCAATTCGCCAACAGTGTCCAGCTGAGAAGAGAATGACTATGGAGTCACCCCAGCCCAGCTTTCTTGCCTTGCCTGTTCTGTTGTCTCCTGCTGCGAGGAAGGCGAAATCCTTCCATGGGTTTCTAGAACTTGATCTGGAGAATACCATTCAGAGCTCCAGCTGTTGGGGAGATAAGCAGAGCAGAGCGGGACGGTGGGGGAAGGCTGACACCACATCTTTCCTTTGTCCTTTGAACTACACGCTGGGCTGCGGAGTGCCCTCTTGGGGGGTCCTCAGCATTTTGTGTCTCTCTTTGTTCTGGATGAAAGGAATGAGAGGGATGTATCTTTACAAACTGTGGGCCTGCTGGTAGATAAAGCCAGATACTGATAGGTGAAAGAAGCATTGAGTGGAACCATAAATTCCATAGGAATTCCACTAATTGACACAGACTATAGCTCAATGAGAAAAAAAAAGTTCACTCTTTAGAATTTTTTAAAGTTTATTAAGGGATAAAAGGGATAAAATCCAGCTCTAGGATGTTTGGCTATTTGGCAAAAGAACACATTAACGTAAAACCATATTCTCTATATACTGTTACTTTACAGAGGTGTGAAAAATGCATATTATATTATTGGCTCTTCGCAAATATTACATTGAATACTATATGTGTTATGTTGGAAGGTTATGCTGTATTAATTATTTTAGTAGTGCTGTATTAATCTTTTTAAGTATAGTGGTAAATATAGTTTTTAGGCTATAGCATAATATTAAAATAGAAACGATGTGATGTAAGATACCTTTTGTAACTAGCTCAAGGAATGGATAAGATAACCAAGAAATTCTTTGCTTAAAAATAACAGCAACAAGACCCCATGATTCCAAGAGAATAATTATTACCTCCTTATCAGGACAATCCACACTTCTTCCAGACTTCTAGGAGCCAAGAAATTGATTTACAAGATGAGGGGGGGAGCAGAAATTAAGCAGAAGACACCCTTAGTTTGAAAAGAATGTTTGAATCATGTATGAGATATATGAAAATGCAACAGGCTATTGCTTTTAAGGGTTAATCCTTTGTTAGTGAAGCGTGCTTTTGTGGCAGAGTGCAGAAGCATACGGATATTCGTAATTCTTTGCTTTTATTGTCTTTTATTGTCCTTACTTTGATTGACCAAATTCTTATTGTCCTAATCTTTATTACTATTTTATTACTATTAAACTTCTAAAATTTTAACACAAGTGATTGGCGTTTTTCAAAGAGGTTACATGCATACTTATGAGTTTCATGCATTATTCAAACATTCTTGTGATTTTAGATGTTTTAGGGATTTTCCTGTTTGGTTTTAACCTTTGACTTGTCTACATGCCATCTTGTTGATGAGATCAATGTATTTTATTTCTTTTTGTGGTTCCATGTTGTTGTATTTTTACTCCCTGATAACAAGGGTCAATAAATTTTTCTTTTCTCGGTCCTCTGGTTTCTGTCTCTGTTATCTTGTCTTTCAGATAAGATAGTCCCCGCATGTGGGAAATCACCTAGTTATTTTACACCATTTTCTGAGTTAGTTACATGAAAAAGCATTTAAACATCCCACAGTCTCTATTATGCTACGGTCTAAGAGAGTATATATTACACTACTATTTTAAAAGCTATATGGTGCATACGTAAACTGACAGATTATGCTATATGAAAAGCAGTTAAAAGTAATTACAAATTGTACTATATCAGGATCTTTGTGATCAATAATAACTTGCAAAACAAAAGTTAATACATAAATGTGAAAGCCAATAGCTATATATGTTGTTTATAACACTCACCCATGGCTGTGCTAAATTTATGGATTTAGAGAAAAAGACCAGAAACACAAAGAAAAAGAAGGGAGGGGGAGATGCACATTAGAAGAGGTCTTAGGTATTAAGTGTTTGGGGAAGTCTGTACCTCTCAAGTACCTCAGCCAATGGGGAAAGAGAGAAGGGAAATGCGGCTGGGAAATTAGGATAAAAAAGGAGGCTGCATCCTCTAAAAATTTGAGAGACCCCAGAAGAAATGCCCCATGGCCTCTCCCTTTATTCGAATAAAATAAAAGGACTCTTCTGTCCCCTTTTTGGACATAAACCTCTGGTGTTTGTGGATTAATTTTCCTGACAATTTGGGGGCTCTTGTGCAGGATATTTCCACTGTCTGGGGACAGCAGGAAGCAAGCAGAGCTGAAGGCGCGCCTCACCCAGTTTGGGTAATCAGCTCCTCTTGGTGATGGCCGGCACCAGGCAATAGATTGGGGTCCCAAGACTGTCCAGAAGACAGATGAGTGGCTGTTGTCTTCTCAAGGCATGGTGACCTGGTTCTTAGTCCGGCACGGTGGCCCAAACCCCAGGGTCACTCGGTCCATATGCTCCTGACACCAATGTGGTGGACAGCAAATGGCGTTTATTGAGGGGTCACAAAGGTTTTTATAGCTTGGGCAGTCAGTGTCATTTCCTTCTGCTCACGTCTGGCTGGGTGCGGCCAGGCACGGAGCTAAGGTCTGACTGCGGGCGGGGGGGGGATGTCCCGACTGAACGTACAGCCCGATTTCTTCCGCACACAGATCCCTGACTCTCCACATTTTCCCCCTCCCTCATGATTAGTAAAAATCGTATAAAATTATAAAATGTAGAGGTTACAAAATTTCATGGGTTAGTAAAATTAGTATAAAATTGTAAGTGTGTTAGTAACTGGCAGGCCTTAAAGTAATTGTCGGTGATCGAGAAACATAATGTTAACCGTTTCTAAACGCTTTTTAACGAATAGCACCAATTTGTTTAATATGCAAGGCCCGAAGATTAGGGTTAGTAAGATTATAGTGAGTGGGCCTATTAGGGTAGAAATCAGGGTGGTGAGCCATGGGGACCGGTTGAACCACGACTCGAACCAGCCCTGTTGAGCTTCTCTGTCCATTTTTCTTAGGTTTAGTCGGTTTCTCAGTTCAGCCATGGAGTCTCTAATGACTCCAGTGTGGTCCACATAAAAGCAGTATTCCTCTTTCAAGGCAGCACACAGGCCTCCTTGCTGCATGAGCAAAAGGTCCAGTCCTCGCCTGTTTTGGAGGACAACCTCTGAGAGTGAGGAAAGGGATTTTTCTAGGGAAGAAATGGATTTCTCGATCCTCTGGAAGTCCTCGTCAACAGTCATCTGCAGTTGTGCCAGTCCCTGATGTTGTGTTGCAAGGGCCGAGATGCCTGTGGCAGCGCCGGTAGCTCCTAAACAGAGGAGCATTGCGATGGTGATGCCTGTTATCACTTCTCATTTGTGGAGCCAGTTGGGTTCCTCAAACAAGTGGTACACCTCTTCTTCCTGGCGATACAGGACTCTGGGGACAATTAAAACTTGGACACAAAAGTCAGTAGAATGATCGAATTTGTCAAGGAGTACACATGGGCTTACCCCGGATCGTTGACAGACCCACATTCCCAATGCAGCTGGGATGACCCACTGGAACTTCCCTCCCTTAAGTTTGACAAATTCCCAGCAGACGTTGCCCATCTGCTTTGCCAAGGTTGCATTGCCAAAGCATTTGCCTTGGCCCGTAACCTGACTTAGGGTAATGCCTCTCTGGGGGGTGTCCCATCTGCATTGGCATGGATTGTCTTACTTTGAGAAGATGAATGGGAGATCGAGGGCAACACCTTCGTAAAAAGGGGGTTGTGCATCATAGCATAACCAGCATGACACTGTGAGATTAGGGTTGGATTGGTTTAACGATAAGAAGGTAGCATTTAACACGCTTAAGAATGGATTGGAGAGGGTTGATTTGGCTAAGAGATCGGATGTGGAGGTAAGTTTTAGCATCTGTGTTTTGTGGCTAGAACTACCGTTAGCTGCGATCCCCTTCCTGGGTCTACTCATTGCAAGAATCGGATTGGGTCCAACTGATTGGGATATTGGAGGTGGGAATCTGATAATTTGTATGTTCGCCCAGATGCGGCGAGAGAGATAAACAAACGCTGTCCACACTTTGCCCGTGGCCCAGCCATCATTGGTCAGCTGCAGGATTGTCATTATATAGCCTGTGCATGTGTGCTGTTTCCTGTCTTGGGGCAAAATCACGTACCCATCCATACCAAATTTTGGTTCGAGACAGCCGTGGGGACTATACTTAATTTGCAGGAACTTATCAGGCTGTTGTGGTTTCCATCCATTGCTTGTCACAATAGTTTCACACCTCCAATATCCACAATATCCATACCCTGGGTAATTACAGTAACTTTTTCCTGGGTTGGAGGCAGGGCACCAGTAGGTCTGAAATAATGTTGTCTTCTCAAATTTGGGGTGCCCTGTATGCGAGGGAAAAATGTCTTTTAGCCTGAACTCGAAAGATGGGGTGTCGGCTGTAACAATGTCTTTGATGACCCCCTCACCTGAGAGATGGCTTAGAACCCACCTGAATGGCTGGTGAGGGTAAGGTTTTGTGTCTGCCTGTCCTCCGCCTGCTAACCCTAGAAACAAGATCACACAGAGATACCGTTGCTGCTTTGATTTTGATGGTGCGAGCTTCTCAGGTGATGTCGGGTTGCTCGGTGCTCTCTCTCTCTTTCCTGGTAGTGGGGCGTATGGGTTGCGGGGGCGTCCAAAGATCCAGTCCTGCAAACAAAGTCTCACAATTCTCATGAGTTTCACTCTGAAGGTCTGGTTTAATAGATTTGAGTGGACACCATTTAATGTCCCCATCTTTTTTAACGGCCGCATACCCCTGCCCCGTGAGCACTAGTCTCCAACTTTGTTCCCACTCCCCTAGTTCATTTTTGATCACAACCCGTGGGCCTTTCTCTAGTGCTCGAGTGGCCCAGTGTCTCTGGGCTGGACTGTTTGTTTCATCCCCCCTAGGGAATTGATTTAATGCTAGCAGCGCAGTTGCCAGTATGCACGCCTGGTCACCCGGGGGAATGGCATTGGTGAAGCCTTCTGTCTTTGCTAGCACTTCCAGCTTAGTTTTCAGAGTCTGGTTTGCTCTTTCGACGATGGCTTGTCCGGTGCTGTTGTATGGGATGCCATGCACCAAGGCGATGTTCCATTTCGAGACAAATGCTTGGACCGTCTTTGAGATGAAGTTTGTGCCGTTGTCTGTTTTGATTTGTTTTGGAACTCCAAGCCATGCCATGGTTGTTAGCCAATGTTGGATGGTCGCTTTGGAATCAGTCTTGAGATGCTGTGTGGCCACAATCATACCACTGTACGTATCTACGGTAGCTGCAAGCCACGCTTGGGGTCTCAACAGCTGGCATTGTATAAAGTCTGTTTGCCATATTTCTGAGGCTTTGAGGCCTCTGGGATTGACGCCATTTGACCACAGTGGCGACTTCTGGCAGTGGAGGCACGTGGCGACAACGTGCTTTGCGTCCACGGTAGAAATCCTGCACTTTTTCGCAAGTGCTTTAGCTCTGATGTGAAGGGATTCGTGCAACTGACGAGCTTCTTTCAGTGTCCATACGCCTTTTGCGGCGGCAGCAGCCTTGTCGTTGCCAATTTGGTAGAATCCTTTGATTGGGTCATGGCTGTTGACGTGGATGACTGATATGGTGCCTTTCCGTGACAAGAGTGCTTCCTCCAGCATCGTTGCCACTGTGAACACTGACACACTTGGTCCGGACATGGCTAGGCAGAGCTTGGGCACAAATATGGAGTCAGTCACAATGTTAAGGTGTTCTTCTGGGAACAGTCCGCACGCTAGCACTACGGCTGCTGCTTCAAGCTGTTGGACTGAAAGCGTGGGGTCGGTTGACTTGACACATTGCCACTGTTCTCCTGACTGCCATACTGCTGCCGCCGTGGAGGTCTGCAATGATGTGTCCGTGAAGATGGTTGATCCTGTCTGCGGCCGGTCGATTACCTTTGGTGGGAGGTCGATGTCGATGACCGTGAGCAGCCGAGTCCAAGGGGGTTTTGCCACGTAGCGAATCTCTCCTCCAAAGCCTGCAAGGGCCATGGCTAGATATTCAGATGTTGTTGTTGACTGCGCAGAGAGCTGTTTGCGGAAAGGCAAGTATATCTTGGAAGGTTCCATGCCCAGATGTCTTAGGGTGAGTTTTCTGCCTTTCATGATGAGGCTGCTGAGGCACTCGGCTCCCGGGGAAAAGGCACGTGAGGGTTTCCCCAAGACCACCCATAGTATCAGTTGGGCTTTGTCGGGGGTCCTTGGGCTAGGGCTCCCACTCCCCCCTTTTTTGTAAAGTGGACATACAAATCGACTGGTGCACTTGAATCCCGTCTGGTGAGCATGCTCACTGACATCTGGCGTTTGATGAAGTTGAGCGAGCTTATCGCTTCCGGTGTCAGGGTTTTCTGCTCCCATGGGTTCTTCCCTTTCAAGAGGTCATTTAGAGGGTCCATGACCTTGGGAGGAATCAGGACGATGTTGCAGAGCCACTGTAAGGACCCTACCAGCTGCTGCACGTTGTGGAGCGTCTTGATGTCTCGGCGGATTTTCATCTGGGGAGGAGGTATGTAGGAGCTTGTGATTCCCACTCCTAGGAAGGTCACGCACGGTCCCTTTTTTATTTTCACACTCGCTATCTCGAAGCCATTTGTCTTTAAGGTCTCGGAGATGGTTGATACCAGCTGGTCTACTTGTCTTGTTGATGGTGTGGCGATCAGGATGTCATCCATGTACTGCATGATGGTCACAGTCAGATTGCTCTGCTGGACTGGTGCTAGCGCTCAGTCTACTGTGATCTGGCAGATGGTAGGGGAGTTGACCATCCTTGGGGTAACATTCTCCACTGGAAGGGTAGGTTGGGCCGCTGGCTGTTTGGAAAGACAATGGAAAAGGCAAACCGCTCCTTGACATCTTCGTGCAGGGGAATAGAAAAGAAGCAGTCTTTGATGTCGAGCACTGCACAGGGTTGTCCTCTTGGTATCATCGAGTTCATGGGCAGCAAAGTTTGTACGGGGCCCATAGGCTGGATTCTCTTGTTCACTTCCACGCAGGTCGTGCAGGAGACGAAAGCCTTCACCAGACTGCTTAGGTATTACGAAGATCGGGGTGTTCCATGGGCTCGTGGAGGGTTCTATATGATTCTTGTGTAATTCACGGCCAACTAGCTCAAGGAGAGCAGTCATTCAAGGCTTGGACAAGGGCCGCTGCTTGATCCACACCGGATCGACTGATTTCCAAGTTAGCTTGATGGGCAATGGCGGGTATGCGACAGTGGCCCTTAGAATAAATTTGTCACCCTAACGTCCAGCAGGGCTAGGGCATCCGTCCCCAACAAGGGTGGGCAATCCGACATAACATATGTAGTGAGGATGATAGTTCTTCCTGGTCCTCTCTCGGTGCAGAGGGTTATTGCTACTGGTTGGGTGCTTTTGTGGGCTCGGGACAGCCCTCCGACTCCGCCCACCATGGGGGCTTCTTCTAGCTTCCATGGTAGAGGCCAGTGTATGTCTGGGATGACGGTGACATCTGATCCTGTGTCCACCCAAAAGGGAAGGCAGATGGCCGAGTCGTCGGAGCTGTTGTGGAGATGACACACTGCCCACACGATCAGTGGGTGCTTGCCCACCTTCGCGGCGAAGGCCACCCATGGGTCTTGTTCCTATGCTTTCATGGCCAAAGCCACCCAGGGGCCTCGCCCCCAGGGAGCTGTTCTTGGTATTCCTGAGGTGCAGATGGGTTTGATTGAGCCATTGGTTGGGTGACGAAGTTGGTCATTTCTTGAGGGGGTAGTGGGCATGGAAGCCCTGTGCCCCATTGGGGGTTGCTGTAGCTGGGCCGCTTCATGTTCCAGGTGGGAGGAGGCTGGGTATGGCCCAGCTGCCCCCTCCCCTTCCCGTTTCCCTGAGGCTTGGATCTGCCTTCATTAGCTAAATGCCCCTTCCTTCCACATGCCCAGCATGGTCCCCTAAGTTTCCCCTGGCGTGATGGAGCAGCTGCTGGTGGGCGTCCTGACTGGGGGCAGTTTACTGCCACGTGGCCTGCCTGGCCACACATAAAGCATTCCATCACACTGGTTATTGCAGTGTGAACTGCTGCTTGGATGGGAGCTAGGTGTTCTTCCTTTGCAATGTGTCTGATCATGGCAGCAATATTGGACCCAGGTGGCAGTGATCTTAAGATGTCCTTGGTGGCTGAGTTGCATTGCTGGCGTAGGCAGTCTGCTAGCACAGGACCCTTCGCCTCTGAGGGTAATGCAGAGGAATCTAATGCTGCCTGAAGGCGGTCCACAAACTGAGTGAAGCTCTCGCTCTCACTCTGCTTTATAGTGGACCATGGCGATGGTTTGGCTATTACTTTGGAAGCAACATGGATGGCTTCTCGGGCAGCACAGGTTGTTGTCATAACCTCATGGGCCCGCAGGCCCTCAGCCTGCGCCTGGGGGGTGATCATAGTGGGGTCTGTGCCCATTACCCTCTGTATGCTGGAGCCGTGCAGTGGATGGTCTGCCCCTGTTACTAAGGCTAGCTGCTTTACACAATTGTCCTCCCATTCCTGTTTAAAAAGGATCATCCCTGCCCCATCAAAAATCAGCCTGCAAGTCTGTTTGATATCAAAGGGAAGCATATCATCGCTTCCAAAAATGCTGTCAATGAATGTGGAAACCATGGCAGAATTAATCCCCCTGTCTGCAACCGCTTTAACAATTGCCTGCACGTCTTTCGGGTTTACCGGGGAGTAAGTTCTTTGGTTTCCGCCTGCCCCCCCCACACGGACCGGGAAAACCAGTGTGGCAGACGGAGCCCACTCCACGCAAGCCATTTTTATTTTCCGCCAGTCTGTAAGCGGGGTTTGATCTTTCTCTGATATCCCCTTAACCCACGCAGGAGCGCTGCAGCTAGTGATCTTGTATGCCACTGCTCCCTTTTTGTTAAAGTCTGAGTCAGTGTCGGAATCCTCCGACCGCCTTTCGAGCCCATCCCAGCCCGAGTCAGACTCCGAGCCGGAAGTCGACTGGCCGGATATTTCCGGGCTGCTCAGCCATTTTCTCGGGCTCCGACTCCGCCCCTTCTTGCAGGGGTCGGGCCGTTCCCTCCCCCTGGCTCTCCCCGCCTCCTGCTGGGGGAGGTCCTTGCCCTATAAGGACCTAATTTAAATTGAGTGGTTTGATTGGTCTCAAGTCCCTTCTCAGGGGCCGCCCCTCCTCCACGCTCGCCCACGCTTGCGCTGTTCAGCGAGCCTGCTGCATTTCCTCCCCCGTATCATCCTTCCAGCCCTGGTCATGCGCTCCGGCGCCATTTTCAAACGCATATGGCGGGGGTACCTTTTTTTCAACCGCTTCGGGGTCTGATATTATAGCAGCATTCTGCGCCTCCTCTGCTAGCCCCTGCCAAAACGTCCGCGTCCGCTCCCCCCCCTCCAATGGTGAGCCTGGTCGCTGAGGGGGTTCCAGCGTTCGCGCCTCCGCGTGCCCGACCGGGTCAAAGTCCTCCGCGGTTTGCGTCGCTGCCTCTACTCCCAACTGCGGCGTGGCTAATAAAAAAGTTTGCACGGCTTTCCAGGTTTCTTGCTCTTGTCGAGCTTTTTGCAGAGCCTGGATAACTCTGCCCCACCATTTGAGGGTTTTCCCTGAGTCTGAGGACATGGTTTCCTCAGCCAGAGCCTTCATGCAATTATACCAAATCTCCGGATGGAGAATTTCTACCGGGCTTTCTATAGCCCCTAGCTTAATCAGTCTCGGCATTGCGAGAATAAAATGCTTAAGCTTACACTTGATACCCCACTGCGTGTGGATCTGACTTACGACCTTCACGATAGCGTCCATGCTCCTCGCTGGTCCGGGGGCGTCCCCCCCGCGGCACTAGGCAAGCTGTGCAGCCGCCGGTCCCTCGTCCAGGCGATCCCCGAACCCCGGGTGGTGATCATGTCCCGGGTTTTCGGCACCAGATGTTGCCTTCTGAAGGCGTGGCGACCTGGTTCTTAGTCCGGCACGGTGGCCCAAACCCCAGGGTCACTCGGACCATATGCTCCTGACACCAACGTGGCGGACAGCAAATGGCTTTTATTGAGGGGTCACAAGGGTTTTTATAGCTTGGGCAGTCAGTGTCATTTCCTTCTGCTCACGTCCGGCTGGGTGCAGCCAGGTAGGGAGCAAAGGTCTGACTGCGGGGGGGGGGGGGGGGGAATGTCCTGACTGACCGTACAGCCCGATTTCTTCCGCACGCAGATCCCTGACTCTCCACAGTGGCGGACCAGGGGGATCCATGAAGAGTCCACAGGGAACAACCACTGAAAATCTCACTGGTGAGTACAATGGGATCTTCAGGGAGTTAACCTGAGAGGGCACCCATGGAGGGTAGCACAGGTAAAACAGGGCACCCATGGAGGGTTACAAAGGTAAAGCCAGGAAAGGGCCCTGGCAAAAGGGATGATGACCCCAAAATATCTCCAAAGAATCCCTTGGAAGAATGTGGAGTTGGTTTACGCATTGTCCCAGGGGTAATTAAAGACATAGATGCCCAAAAGGGGCAATAAGGGAAAGTTGAGAAGGAGTGTCAACAATCCATGCCCGAGGGGGGCAATAAGGAGAGTTGAGAAGGAGTCTTGACAACAGGAAATTGACAAATAGTGTTGATATGTTGAGAAAAGATTAACTGAAGGGGAATGTAGAGAGATATGGTTAAGGCAAGGAGTGGCAGGACTGGGCAGAGAAGTGTGAGAGCTGTTTTGCGGAGAAAAGAAGAAACCTCACAACTTGTAAAAGTTGTAAAGCCCGTTATGCTTTATTACGACGCGCGCCGGATGCAAGACTCCCCAAAAGGGCATGCGTGCCCCTGGAGACTCCGAGTCCCCTTTTTATCCCCCCTTCCAAATGCATATGCATACAGTTTCACAATAAGTTCATACATATTCATCTTGCATGACACTTAGCACTAATTCTTCTTTATCGGAGGAATTCCTAGGTCGGGGGCAGATTGACCTCGTGGTTTTTCTGTTTTTCTTTCTCTGTCTCCTTGCTGTCTCTGGAACGCGGCCTCTCCTTCAGCTTTAGCTCCACAGACCCTTCACCTCTCCCAGACACTTCACCTACTCTGTCTCAGAGCGGGAGCATGGGCTGGGGGCCTGTGGGGGCTGTGGGGCATCTGGGGCTTAGTACCGGGCAGTGCTTGACCCCACTACCCCTGGGGCAGGGGCAGCAGTGGCCGCTGGTCCCCATGAGGCTGCAGGATATCCCGGCTACCTGAGATGCTGCCAGCAGTGCCTGTCACGAGAGCTGGGGGAGGAGGTGTGTTTGGACCCTGTGGCAGGACAGAGACTGGCTCTGGTATATGTTGTGTGATAAAGAGAATGAGTACAAGGAGGAGGTGAAGACCTATCTGGGAAATGCAGATTGTACATGGAAGGATTAAGATTTTCTTTTAAGGATTTTGTTCGGTTCACTTGAAAAATAAATGGTTTTGAGCTATGAGAAAATGCCTATCCACAGGCAGTAGCAAGGGATACTAGAGAAATAACAGAATAAGTCCCTGGATGAACTGGTTAGAAAGATACAGCAAGTGTATGTAAGAAGGGATGAGGAAAAGGTGAAAGCAAAGGCAAAGAGTTTTTACAGTCCCAGAGGGATAAACCTCAGGACCCAAGGGGTCCCCCAGGATAGAAGGGACAGGATCAGCCACAAGGAAGTGGCAAAAGCATTCCCTCCTCACTAGGGGAGAGGCAATCCAGACAGTGGTTGCTGAGGAATCAGTGTGCTATCTGCAGGGCAGAGGGACACTGGAAGCTGGAATGTCCGCAGAGACAACTGGACCCTCAGGAGGAGGAAGTTCAGAGGATAATGGAGATGGATTGTTAGGGGTGTCAGGGGCTCCCATTATATCAAGGACCCACCACACTGGAGCCCTTGCTAATTTTTAAGGTGGGTCCAGATTGAGAAGAGGTGTGTTTCCTGATAGACACAGGGACCTCTCGATCCACTTTGAATTTTATGTCTAAAGGGGGAAAATTGTCAAAAAGATCATTGATTATTCAAGGGGTGAGTGGAAAGGATGAGTGTGTTTTATTCAACCGCTGTTAGTAGATATGGGGGATAGGTTTGAAATGCATTAATTCCTGTTTGTTCCTAATTGTGATTGTAATTTTCTGGGAAGGGATTTGATAGCTAAAGTGGGAATGCAAATTAGTATTGTAATAAATGATACAGAGGCTAACATTGTGGTAACTCTGTAAAATATCTGAGAAGGCTTATGCTGAAATAAACCCACAAGTGGGGACAGCTCCAGGGAAGATGGTAGGACAACAATTGACAAGGACAGTGCTCCCACAGGGATATACAGTGTCACCAGTTTTGTTTGGACAAGCCTTGCAGAAAATATTAAGAGAGTTTACTCCACCCTCAGGAGTTAGGTTGTTGCAGTATGTGGATGACTTGGTTTTATCAGGGGAACAAGAAAAGGTGGTTGAAGAGGCTACTGTGGAGCTGCCTAATTTTCTTGCTAAAAAGGGACTTAGTGTGTCTAAAAAGAAGGCGCAGTTGGTAGATGTTATAAATGACTCAGACACCAAGTGGGAATGAGTTATAAAAGTTTTATTAAGAACTAATAAAAAATTCACAAAGCAAAAGGGACAGCACTGGGAATGTGGCCAACCACCAGAGGCACGTCCACAAAATGGCGGCTCCGCCTTTTATACCCTTGGTGTTGCATTAGCCAAATACATATTCATAAGCGGTCATGCATATTCAAACATCTTCCTTATATATCCCTGGCCTGTCCCAAATTCTGCCAGTTAACTCTTCTTTGCCGTCCATTGGTGGAGACCTTCTTGCAACTCGATTGGAGGTGAGGTGTTGCATGCCAAGTCCCCCCAGGGACAAGCTTCCCCCACTCCTGGCAGCCTCATGCAAGGGGCATGTGTATATGCCCTCCCCCCACATGTCTCTGACAACCCCGCCAACCAGGGTTGTCTGGTGGCAACAATACAAAGGGAAGAAGAGAAGATTAAAGGGAAGACAAAAAGGGGTCCAAAAACAACTTACAACAACAGTCAAAAGAACTTTAACAAAGCTTTTTTTAACACACATAATATCCATTCCTCATCTGCGAGCGCCAATCACCACACCACCCATCTATAACAGTAGAGAAAAAGGTTAAATATTTGGGACACATTTTGACTGGAGGGTTATGGTGTATCGATCCAGAAGGAATACAAGGGATTTTACAAGTATCATTACCCCAGACAAAAAAGGAGTTACGGCAGTTTTTAGAGTTGGTGGGGTGCTGCAGAGCATGGATTGAGGATTTTTCTGTTTTGGCCAGACCTTTATATGACTTTTTAACCCAAGACAGTCCTAATGTTGTGATATGGACACCAGAAAGACAGCAAAAGTTTTAGAAATATAAAAGACAAATTGGTTAAGGTCCCAGTCTTAGCTCTTCCAGACTCAGAAAATGAATTTGAGTTATACATAGATGTTAAACAGGACCATGATAAAGGAGTTTTAGTACAAGAACACAGGGGAACACAGCGGCCTGTTGCTTATTTTTTTAAGCTGTTAGACCCGGTGTCCAGAGGCTGGCCTCATTGTCTGCAGAACTGTGCAACCATGGCTTTAATGGTAACTGAGGCCTGAAAACTGACAGCAGGAGGATATCTGATTGTTAAAGTTTCACAACAAGTTAAAGCTTTGTTAACTGTAAGAGTCTCTAAGTAGATGACCAGCACTTGGTTATTACAGTATGAATCTTATTTAATGAAACAGGAAGATTTAGAATTGAAAAGCGGGGATGGACTTAACCCAGCCTCTGTGAACAGCCCTGAAGAGGGGGGCCAAGAAGAAACCCATGACTGCATTCAGGTGATAGATCTCCAGACCTGGGCTAGGGAAGATTTATGAGACACTTCCTGGCCTGAGGGAGAAAATGTGTTTATTGATGGATCTTCAAGGGTGATAGAAGGGAAGCCATTTACAGGATACACTATCATTAATGGAAGGGAGTTAAAGGAAGGGGGGACGTTTCTGCCCACATGGTCAACTCAAACAGCAGAAAAGTATGTGTTTGTGAGAGACTGTGAATTATATCAGGACAAGATAGTGAATGCTTTTACTGATTCTAAATATGCATATGGGGTGATACATGCATTTGGGAAATTATGGGAAGAAAGAGGTTTATCAACCTGCAGGGGAAAAGCATTAGCTCATGAGAGTTTAATCTCTCCCCTATTGGAGGCGAATTTACCAAAAGGGGTGACAGTAATACACGTTAAGGGGACACCAGGCAGGGTGCTCAGAGGAGGCAACAGGTAACCAACTGGCTGATGAAGAAGCTCGGAAAGCTGCATTGTTGCCAAAAATCTCTAAGATCCTCCCTTTGCTCCCAGTAACCCCACCACTGCCAGAGAAACTGTCTTTTCCACCAGAGGAGCTTGAGATAATTAAAAAGAGTGGGGCAGAGGAAAGAGGGGATAATTGGTTTACAAGAAAGAGTAAGCAGTGGATACCAAAAGCTCTGGCCTTAAATATATTAAAACAACTTCATGAAAGGAGTCATTGGGGCTCTCAAGGACTGGCATAAGCCTTCCTCAAAATGTATCTTACTGCGGGTCTTTTTACCCTGGCAAAGTGAGCTATTGAGGGTTGCTTGATTTATGCTAAAACCAATAACAGAGTTACAAAGAAAACTGCCAGGGGAGGGAGGCCTTGGGCTGTACGCCCCTTCCAAAGATACCAGGTGGATTTTACTGAAATGACCTGAGTGGCAAGGTTCAACTATCTTCTGGTAATAGTATGCCAGTTAACAAGGTGGCCAGAAGCATTTCCAGCCATTTCAGCAACTACAAGATCAGTTATTAAAGTATCTTTGGAATAAATAATTCCAAGGTATGGGATTGTAGAAGCAATAGACTCAGATAGGAGAACGAATTTAGCAGAAAAAATCCTTCAAGGGATTATGACTGCTTTAGGCATACAATGGAATATCCCCTGGCAGCCCCAGAGCTTGGGTCGGGTTGAAAGAATGAATGGAGAAATAAAGAAACACCTTCTGGAGCTGGTGATAGAAACTAAGATGCTGTGAATATGGCTTTTGCCAGTGACTTTGGCAAGAATAAGGGCCAGACCCAGAGGACATATTCAATTATCTCCCTTTGAATTGATGTTTGGAATTCCTTACCCATGTAATTCTCAACTTAGTGGGGGGGTAGAGATAAGTGATGTATATTTAAAACAATATGTGGCCAGGATGCTGTCTCTTGTGAAATCTCTTTGACAGGAAGCTCAGCTGGCACAGACCCTGCCTTTGGACTTTGCTGTTCATAACATCCAATCAGGAGATTGGGTCCTAGTTAAGGAGTGGAAAGAAGCATCACTGGTGATGAAGTGGTGTGAACCTTTCCAAGTGTTACTGACCACAGAAACATCCATCAAGAGAGCTGAATGCAGGTGTACCCATCACACTTGGGGCAAGGTCTCTGAAGCCTCAAAGGTTTGGACATCTCAGCTGGAGGAGAAGGACAGGAGGCAGCAACTGACACTGCAGGAGTGGACCAGAGCAGCAACCAGGCCGCCGGCATTGGGGGAAGCCTCATGTGCTTACATAGACTGCTAAAATAATCTGTATGGGCATCCCTCCTTTAGAATCTCCAGTCACTGGGGCTAATCCTCACTGTCATTGTTTTCTTTATGTTAAGTGATTTCTGTGCCTTCACTCATCACAGGTGGTGTGGAAGATAGCATGAAAATTAGTTTAGGAAATTAGATTATACCTTTAGAATGTTTTTCTTAATAATCTTACCTTTATGTTGTCAGATTTGGGCCAAAGGTAGACGAATAATTTTTTTAGTCCTAGGAGAAGAAGTAGCAAACACTTCTAACCTTAGCAATTGTTGGGTCTGCAGAGGGCTAGGAAGATCTGACAGCTGGCCATGGGTGGCCAACATGCCTATCTCAAGTTACCTCCAAACTGGTCAGGGATATGTTATGTAGGGTATATTAGACCCTTGTTCTTTCTGCTACCACAACTTCAGGGAAATCAGTTAGGAATCAAGGTATATGATGATCTAATTAGAGATACAGCAGCCCTGGCTGGAGGGAGCACCCAAAATGGGGAAAAGATGAATGGCCACCTGAGCGAATCATACAACACTATGGACCAGCCACTTGGAATCATGATGAATTGATATCAGGTGCCAGAGAACCCATTTATAATTTAAACTGGATAATTAGGTTACAAGCTGTCTTTGAAATAATAATCAACCAGACAGCTACAGCTCTTGACTTTCTTGCTGTCCAATCCACTCAGATGAGGAATGCAATATTTCAACATCAGATGGTATTAGATTATCTATTACCAGAAGAAAGGAGGAGTGTGTGGAAAATTAAATGACTCTAACTGCTGTTTGCAAATAGATGACAATGGAAAAGTGATGAAACAAATAACAAAGAGAATAAGAAATTTAGCTCATGTACTGGTCCAAACATGGAAAGGATGGGAATGGGACATGTTTTCATGGTTACCTGGTGTACTATGGGTTAAACAAATGCTTTTTTTCCTCTTATGTACTGTAGCAACTCTTATCTTTTTACCATATATGATCCCTTGCTTAGTGCAACTTATTCAACATGTGATCAAGGAGACACAGGTAGCAGCCAGCACTACTAATCCAGAAATTACTACAAAAAGACAGAAAATTATGTCACTGCAAATAATTGCAAAACCAAAAAAATCCCAAGAACAGAAAGTTAAGTCAATGATAATTAAAGTTTTTAAAGACAATTATTGAGAAAATAAGATGAGGAGGGATTGAAAGGAATGAGAAGGTGTCCTTACAAACTGTGGGCCTGATGGTAGATAAGGCCAGATACGAAGAGATGAAAGAAGCAATGGGGGGAACCATTAATTGCATAGGAATTCCACTAATTGACACAGATTTTTGCTCAAGCACACCCAAGGCTGTGCTAAATCTCTGGACTTAGAGAAAAAGAACAGAGACACAAGGAAAAAGAAAAATGGGGGGCAGATACATTAGAAGGGATGTTAGGTATTAGGTGATTCAGGAAGTCTGTACCTCTCAAGTACCTCGGCCAATGGGGAAAGAGAGAGGGAAATGTGGCCGGGAAATTAGGATAAAAAGGAGGCTGTGTCCCCTAAAAATTTGAGCGACCCCAGGGAAAACACCCCAAGGCCTCTCCCTTTATTTGAATAGTTACAGGACTCCTCTGTCTCCTTTTTGGACATAAACCTCTGGTGTTCGTGGATTAATTTTCCTGAGAGAGAGAAAGAGAAAAAAAATAACAGTTGTGTCCGGAACATTTTATATTTGTGACGTGGTTTGACAGGAATTCTGGGATGCTGTGGTCAGACCACCAATGGGTGCTCAGATTTTAATACTGGCACTTGGTTTGACCACTGGGATTTGGATACGCCTCTGAGAACACACAGGGGTTAAAAAGCAGAGCTGCTCCCCTGGGAGGCTCTCTTGGGCTTTCTGGTGGGAAAGAGTTCAGATCTCTCCCGCGTCCAGCTGCTGCTGCTGGGGGGGAGAGGGGCAGCCACGTGACCATGAGGTAGGCCCGGGGCTTGGACAGAGATGGGAGGTGAAGAGGCCCTGAGGATGGAAGGGTGGAGGAGCACCAAGAGACATCGGGCAGCCACCCCCTCCCAGGAGAGAGAGAGAGAGAGAGGCAGAGCCGGCGTCTGATTTTGATAGCGGCCGACTGAGAAGGAGAAGGGGGGGGGGTCGGTGAGAAGGTGCCCAGCTCCAGCAGGGCAGCGTGGGAGTTCTGGAAAGGCAGAGACTGAGATTTAACCATTTTCTTGCTTGATGGAAACTTTACAAATGCTAATCCTCCTGGAGCTGAATGAGGAGAGAGAAAAGAGATAAGAGGAAATGGGACACGAGGGAAGTGGAGAAGACTCTTAGGTGGGAGGAGATGGTGGAGTGGCTCTTTTGCTGGACTCTTTTTGTAGCCATGGACAAAACCATGTTTCCTTGTGATGCGGAGACTGCATGCCAGGGGGAGGCAGTGCCTCGGAACCAGGAGGGTTCAGTGTGGGTACCCCTCGGCCCCAGGGGGTGCAAAAAATGTGGGGAGGACAGGTGTCCTGAAGGAGAGGCTGTGCCCTTTTATTGGAATGAGACAAGGCATCTTTGAAAGACAACCCTAGAAGCAGCTCTGGTCCATGCACAGTGGTGAGAGCACTGGGCATGGAATGGAGATGTCACGATGGCAAAGGATCTCCGGCCGGTGCCACGAATGACATGGAAACACAAGAGGTCTCAACGGTGTTTCCAGGAGAAACCTATGGCACAAGAGGGACTCCTCACTCCTCTTGATGAACTGAAGATTGAGTATTCTAAAGGGTGGTGCCAGACCGAGAGTTGGTGATTTGGGGGAATGCATTGTATTGGGAATTTGGTGAGGAGGAGGAGATGTATTTGTGAAATTTTCATTTTCCTTGTGTGGTTTTTTCCTTCCTTGTAGTTTAGTTAATAAAGTTTTCTTTATTCCTAAGTAGGAGCCTGCTTCGCTTATTCCTGGTCACATCTCACAGCAGAAACCAGGGAGAGGGTATTTTCATGGGGGCACTGGCATTGTGCCAGAACTCACTAGTCAGCATGCTGCCCAGTTTAATCATGGAGCTCTGGCACCTAGGCTTGTATACGTCTCTGTATAAATGGTACAATTTGCCCAGGATATGGCTCTTTTTTAGATCATGATCTTTGCTTTTGACAGTCTATTAGATCTGTACAATGTGTGCTTGACACTTTTAAATCAAAATCAATATAGCTATAGCTTTCTTAAGCTATTTTTTCAAACATGAAGCAAAATGCTGTACATGAAAACTAAGAGAAGCAAAATAATTTTTCCCATGAAAGTTATTTCACTATAATTGTAAACAAATCAATCCGAAATCATCATCAAAGCATGTTTCTTCACCTGCTTAACCATTTTCAGGATTGTGGACCAATAATGTAATTATCAGGCACTTTCAAAAAAAAAAAAAAAAAAAGAAAAATAACTTCTAAAGGAACAGTTGTTCTCTAGTCTCATTGTGCTCCCTGCTCTGTCTTTCAGCAGTACATTGAAGTGAGCAAAGTGATTGAACTGGACTGTTTGACAACTGTCAGGAGGTCCAGGAAGAAAAGTGTTTTCAGGTGTTGGAAAATAACCATTTAGCTTTTGTCCTTATTGCTAACTGATCTTTTGTTCCCAATGAAGGCTGACAAATTCTTTCAAAAGGTGGTAAGAAATTACTCCTGCCTTCCTTGGTAGACACCTGTCTTTTAAACAGGACAGTTGCCCTTCTACAAGATATCAAATACTTGCAACCATTAGGCTTCTTCCCTTTGTCTGAAGAAGACCTCATCTACGATTACTTCCTAATTGGGCAGTCTGTAGCCAATACTCATCCCAATGTTACACATGTTGGTCTGTCCACTACTCCTGATCCAAAAGCTCTTATCATCTATCCCTAGGCAGAGCTCCAGGCAACCTTGCTCCTTCTTCACAGCTCTTTGCCTTTTCAGCCTGTCTTTCCTGAAGAGCTAGTATCCAGCCATTGCAGCACTACAGTCCTGTGAGCCATCACACCAGCTCACTGCAATCCCAATGAGATTATACACCCCCAAGTGCATATAGGCTTCAAATTCTTCCTGCTTGTTTCCTATGTTGTGTACATTAGCATACAGACACTTAAGAGAGGCCCACCACCATGCTGATTTTTGCAGAAAGGGTATGAGCTTCCCCCATCATGCTGTCCTCTCAGCATGTCCTTATTTGTCCATGTATACATAAAGTCAGCTCCCTTCTGCCCTGTTTTATTGGTATCAAGGTGTGTTTTGTCCACATCACCCGAACCTTTTGCTTACCAACCTAGGCCACCATGCCCATCCTGGAGCAAGTTTGATGGCAGGAGTTGTGGTCCCATGACAGACCCATGCTGGAGCAGTTTGTGCCTGAAGGACTGCACCCCATGGAAGGGATCCATGCTGGAGCAGTTAATGAAGAACTGTAGCCTGTGGGAAGGACTCACATTGGAGAAGTCCATGGAGGACTGTCTCCCATGGGAGGGACAGAGCCAGAGCAAAGGAAGAATGTGAGGAGTCTATCCTCTGTGGAGGAAGAAGCAACAGAGGCAACATGTGATGAACTGACCACAACATCCATTTCCCAGCCCTTAGGGGAAGGAGGTAGAAAATCAGGACTAAAGCTAAGCCCAGGAAAAATGGAGAGGTGGGGGGGGACAGTGTTTTAAAGGTTTGGTAATAAATCAAATCATTTCCCCAAGTCAAGTCTGTTTTGCCCATAACAGTACTACTGGTGAGTGATCTCAACCTGTCTTAATCTCAGCCTGTGAGCCTTTTGTTATATTTTCTCTCCCCTGTCCACTTGAGGAGGGGAGTGATAGAGTGACTTTGGTGGGCACCTGGTATCCAGCCAAGGTCCAGCCACCACATTTGCATGCATGGAAAATGAATGATAAATGGTTTATTTGCAGAGGATATGGTGCATATATTACTAATTAGGAGAATCCCATAACAGTCAGTTTATTAAGCCATGGAGAACACCTCTGCCATCAAACTTCATTCCCCTCTGCATTCAGATAAGTCTTAAACAGCTATAACATAATCAAAGTTAACACAACCTAAATATCCTAATTAGCAAAGATTCTAACCAAAGACACCAACTATGTTCTGTCTAGCTATACTGATAGTGAAGTAGACTTAGTGGGACTGTTCTATTGATGCATTAGAGTGGATCCAAGATTCCAGCTCACTACCCAAACTGGAAGAACTAGACAGTGGATGTGAATGCTCCAACTTCTAGATTTTCACCACTAGAAGATACATAGCACACATGCACAACTTTACTAGCCACCGCTAGCTTAACACTGCTTCAGTAATTAAGCTCAAAAGCAGAGTTCAAAACCCTCCAAACCCTCGGAAAATGACAGCTAATAAATGAAGAAGCATTATCTGAGTTGCAGCCTACATTAAATTAGCTTAAATGTACTTGGCTAAATGATATTAACTTAGAATGTGCAGAAGCTGTGCCTATAGTGAGATTATAACAAACAGGTACTCTGAACAGGTGTTGGTTAAATTTTAATACTTTTGTGTAACCCTGGTTAATTGGAAAAAAATGTTCAACTGCCCTGGGTAACCCAAAATGTTATTGTATTCCATATCTATCAGTGCGATGTCATATGCCAATATTGTTACTCTCTCTTCAAGACCTGGTGGCTAGAAACAGAACCATGGAGGTTGGCAGATGCTGGGGTCCTTTTAAGGTCAGGTCAGGGACACTCAGGCAGAGGTTCTCTTGCCCTTTCTCTTTCATTCTCGCCAGGAAAGCTGAGACAGGTCTTTGGACCATTTTTTTTCCTTTCTTTTTTGCTGCCACCACCCAGGACAACCAGTAGTGGTGCCATGCCAAGAAAAACAGAACAGTCCCTGCTCCATATGGTTGCCCCAGACCACCAACAATGCCTGGTTGAATCAGGAGGATATGGAGTCCAAGTTATCCTAGCTGGCTGCCTGCTGCTTTTGCTGAGGAGAAGGCATAGTCCCTCCATAAGTTCCAGTTGCAAATCCAGTTCCAGCTCCCAGTTTTTGGCTGCCTTAACCAACAGAGCTTCCACTGTCAGAGAGATAAGAGGAGCATTTGTCTGTTTTTTGGAGTCTAGGGTTTTTTAAAATTTTGCCCTTGTTCCCTGTTAGTTGTTGTTTGGGGGAAGAGGGAGTTTTTTGCTATCGTGGAGGTTCAGTTGCTGTGCTGTTTTTCTCTATTTGTTCTCTCTCTTCACACGTGGTTGGGAGAGGTTGTTGTCCACCATTTCTGCCTTCAACTCTCAGACCACGACATTACAGAGGGCACCATCTTGGGGGAGTGGTTTCTCCACCATTTTGTTTTCTTTGTTCCCTGGGAGTCCACGAGATTCAGCACCTTTGCATCTAGTGATTATTATTGTTATTTTTGCCTTCTGCTGTTTTGTTTTTTAGTAAACTGCCATTTTTTCACTTATATCTTGTCTCACCTTATTGGTGAAAGGGGAGTGGTTAAAACTAAAAGGAGAGGTAACTAATTTTGGAGTGTCCACCCCTTAAACTGTCTTAAACCAAGACATCAACACATTGCAAGATGAAGAAAAATTGGAACAACATATTAGCACCAACCACATGATGCCAGGGTAGACATTTATCTTCCCTAATTATGTTGTGTATTTAGTAATTAAGAGTTGAATATTTTTATGGTTACATGAGAAAGATGTATGCTGTAGAAAAACACCAGCAGGAAGCAAGAGCTCACATTTCATTTAAAATTTAATTTGTCAAACAGAAGTTATCTATGTACAGTGTATATTGTAATAATTCTTGTAATAGAAAGTCATTCAAATCTAAAATATTAACTGTCTGCATAGCACATATGACATTATTGCCCATTTCAAGAGGAAAAACAGTACATTTCCAATAAATTTTGTCTGATTTGGATTCAAAAGTGTTCAGATATTGAACATGCCTTCTTTAAAACCTGTGTACACAAAAACTTTTCAGACCACAGTTTAGCTGAATATTTCCCATTTCATTACAACAAATCACAATATTGTCAGTTTAATAGAAAAACAAAACCAAAACATGTATCTGAAGCATCCAATAAAAAAGGGGCACTAAATGGAATAAAAAGGTTCCCATCCCCATTTTTGCATTCTAAACAGTGATTTCATAAAAAGATTTTTATTAAAAAGTGTTAGTATATTGACTCTGTGACAAGAAAGACTGAGTAGGTAGGGAAAGGAACAAGCAAAAAAAAATCTCATTTAATTAGTTTGCAATATCTTTCAGCGATTTATTTTGAAAAAAAGCATTATTACAGCTGACCACAAACAGGAGAAATCTTGGCTATTTTACAGTTATAGGTACAGAAATATTCAAGCTTGTGATGCAAAGTGGCAAGGTGACTGCAGTATACAATGTAAATAAATAGCTTTGAAACGTGAACAAATGTCCTTGAGAATTCCTTACTAAGAAAACAAAAAAGCTCCTCCTCATTTCTCCCTGAAACATGATCACAGGTCTGTGTTTAAAATCTCATTTGCAAACATAATTTAAACTATGTTCACCCTAAAACCAGTTTTATGAGATTCAGTCTGAATGGGGCAGTGTTGAGGTCCCTGTAAAAGTAAACATTTTTCATTTCTTAAAGAAGGGGGAAAAAAACCCCCAGAAAACACCTGCCACCAACATTTGCAGCACAGTGCAGCAGAAATTTTAAATACAAAAATATTTTTCTATTGTTGGGATAATAGACCTTGCATCCTGGAAAGAAGTAACAATACTGTGACTAACAATATCCAGTCCATAACTTTCAAGTCACATAAGGCAATTACTGTGTTAGTTTACTGTATATGGCTAAAAGATGGTCCAGAAAATGTCAGTCTTTGTTATGTTTTCCGGCTACTCCATGTATGTTCAGGTGTACTTTTGTGATCTGATGAGTGTTCAAATGGAGATCTGTGTCCTATAGGAGATCTTGACCCATAAGGAGACCTCTGATCTAATGGTGACCTTGGGCCACTACCAGAAGCTCTGTGGTCTATTTGCCAGTCTGAGTGGTACCTATAATCTCTGGAAGATTTTTTATGATGGATATACTCTGAAGTGGAACGGTGATCTGAATGTATCCTGTGGTCTGAATGGGAACGGTGATTTGCATGAGGTCGACTGTCTTTTAAACTTCCTTCCTGGTTTGACCTGTGATCTCTGCTCCTGTGGTCATCCAGCTTTCTACGTTTACCATCACTTAAGTATCTGAAAAAATTTACTTATTACTGAACACATAGTAAGGACTACAATTATGTCAATTCAACAGAACTGCATAAGAGAAATGTCTTTGCAATTTTGCATTACTTAGAAAAGATTCACTGCTGTTTACTACAAGCATACTGAAAAACCAGGAAAGGAATTTTTAACAGAACAATTTACCTGCTGTCTTGTTTATAGTGATCCCAGTCTCTGTGGTCTTTTCCATTGCTGAAGGCTGAATAGGACCTTTTCCTTGAGTCATTTTTATTATAAGCATCTTCCTGATGCTTGTCCTTATGATGATCATAGTACTGTGACAAATGTCTATCAGAAGAACTATCCCTGCTACTGTCATCATGGTTTGTATTCTCCTTCAGTCTTTCAACACCTGTTTAATAAAGTAGAGGTTATAAGGAAGCCTCATACAGTAAAAATTATTTTCTTTATCCATTCAAACAGCTCTTCTATCTGTCAGATTTAAAGCAATGTGAAAATGGCATTATAGTTTGACAGAAACAATATCTAAATGATTGAAAGAGAAATGCAGTAATGTGAGCAAACTGAGAGAGACCTCAGAAGGAAATAGAAGGCAAGCAAGCTAGAAATATAGATATGTAGGACTGAGAAACTAAAATTTTCAACCTTACAGACTGAATGGAGAAGATCAGTGTGGTCTAATTGAGCAGGGAGTAGAAACCAGGTGCCATTAGCAGAGCAATTTGAAAGAGAATGGTAGGAAGTTCCTCTCTAAGGAGACAGCCCTAGTGAGAACACTAGTTTTAGAGGTACACCTTCTTAATGAAAGGTTGTTAGTGGTATTCCTAAAATACATTATACTCATTACTACCATACTATTATTATTATATATAAATTTTAAACCCATGATAACATACTCTAGGTTTATATAACATGATATAAAAAAAAAGTATCACAAGAAGGCAACTGTGGGAGCATAGAAACACAGTATTATTGTCAGTAGTAAATGACATCCCATATAACTGATTGCTAACCATAACTTCAGGGAATATCTTTATTATGATATGGTGACATTACAAGTGCTACAAACAGGTATAGAGACTCCAAGAAGTTTACAAGTGTTGAGTTGGTCTCTCTCCCTTCTCAAAATTAAATACAAAAAAGTGTGGGTTTTTAAAAATTAACTTACTTTAAGAGAATGGTCAAATAACTTGCTACTAAAACCTCTAGGTGCCAAATTCAGTCCATGCTCAGTTGAATTTCATCACCAAACTAGTGAAGTTATGCTGCCAGCCTATCCCTATGATATCCATCAGTATGGGAGTTCTAGGAGACAGTTTTAAGTTTATTTCATTTTATATACCATCATTTAAGATATCCAGCACAATAATATGTTCCACATTTCTTACCTGGATTTCTAATAACATGTGTATTCATGTTGTTGCTAATATTCTGTTCACTGTGCTGCTAAAAGAGACAAGTACAAAAACTGTCATTGATAAATCCCAAAGTTGCATCTGAATTCTTCAGAAAATATTCTAAGAAAAACAAACTAGTTTACTATGAACAGTAAGATACATTTAAAGTGTATTGAGTGAGAACAATTGATACTTTATAATAAAAATTATAAAACTTAGAATATATTTTTGTATATTTAGAGAGTCTGAAAGTATTACCTGAGATTCTTGGCGTTTTTTGATTGCATGTTTATAAAGCTTGTGCAGCTTTCTGGCATCAAATTCTGTAAACTTAGAGACAAAAATCCACAAGTTTCTGAGGAAAAAGGAAGAAAGGTTATAATTCTTCCATATATTAGTTTTTATTGTGTCATACAACAGAACATGGACTTAAATGAAATTATTTCAACAGTATTTCAGTAAAATGAATTAATTGTAAAGTCTGTTACACAGTATATTGTCTAGCTGCACAGCAAACATTACTTAGCTGTATTTCAAACTTTTCAGAAATTAATTACATTAATAATTTGCCATTTTGTAATATTTATCACAATGACTGAAGAATGCAAACTGCATGAAAAATAGTATTCATGGCAGTTTTGTCAATAGAATGATTTGGCAATTGCATAAAAATATAGGTTTCAATTTGTTGTGCAATTCTTCTAAAAGATTATTTGAAATATGTCAGAAACCTGGAGTATTTACTACTCAGTAAAGATTCTTCTGAACTTTAAATCTCCTGCAGGATAAAAAATTTGATCTACATGCCTAATTTCCTACAGATATCAGGGATGGGATTTTCCCATGAAATTCCAAAGCCTGGTCAAAGCTTTTGAAACCAAATGAGAAATCTGAAAGAGGATGGAAGCAGCATGCCAAAATCTTTGATCCTAATCTATGCTATGAAAGAAGAAAGTAAAACAAAACAACACTTTTGGTTTCAAGAAGCCAAAACCTTAAAGACGAGATTTGCTTCTATGATTGCAGACACCAGATCTAAAGTCTAGAATTCTTTTAGCAAAGTTTACAGGTGGAATGCTTAAAAGACTACAGAATAGTACTGTTCTAACTAGTTTTTAGTTGAGAAACATCTCAAGTGTGTAGGCTCAAGAAGCATCAATCTGCTCTTTAACTGTGATGATTTAAATACTATAGTTTTGGCCTAGAGGTTTGCAAAACTAGACAAAACCAGCAAATGATGTGCCCAATGACATCTGTATAAGAAATACAGCATGAATATCTTTACTAAATACTATGTCTTATAAAAGATAGATAAAACACATACTTTAATAATCTATGCATGGTACTGTAGCATTACTATAATATTAATTATATTATAGTAGCTCTACCATACTCATTCTTCACTGAAAGGATAGTCAGGCATTGAAACAGGTTGCTCAGGAAAGTGGTGGAATCACCATCCCTGGAACTGTTCAAAAAATGTATGGATGTGTCACTTGGAGACATGGTTTAGTGATGAACACAGTGATAGTGCTGGGTTAACAGTTGGACTCAATGATCTTCGAGGTCTTTTCCAACCTTAACAAGTCTATGAGTCTATGATCTTACTATGAATTTCCATTTAAAGAAACATAACATTTACCAAAGTGGCTTTAAGACATGGATATTGCTTTTGTATTTCAGTTCACCCCAATATTTTAAAATAAAGCAAGTACAAACAGCAGAAATATTCTGTTAACAGTCTGCAAGAAAATGAAACGACTGAGCTTTGTATATGGAAGTGCAACCATATTTGCAACCATAAAGGATTAAAGTGCACATTATGATAAAACTAAATCTAACTGCATTAATAACTTAATAACAATATATAGTAAGTTTATAAACCAACATTTTCCTCAATTTTTCCAAATTTATCACCTCACAGATGCATAAGAACACTTAAAACTCTTATTTCATTTTGAAATACATTTCGGAGTATGTTATGATAAATGTTTTTTTATCAAGTCAGTTAATATGATTTAATTTTAGAGTTTATTTTTAAAAAGAATAAAGGATTCTGCAACTCAAAATCATTCAAAGTTCAACACACACATTTATAATGGCCTGTTTTTAGCATGAATAAAAACCAAAACCAAACATCAATGTTGAAAAAGGCAGATTCTTTAATGATAAGAATTCTTTTCCACTAAACATGAAATATACTCTAAATACAGTTATTTTCTCTTTGCATTTGGTTTTAAAAAGTAAGAGGACTCCACCTACTGGACAAAATGCATTGCTATGCAAGTATAAAAAAGTGAAATCAATAAAAGCTGCTACCACTTTTAATCTTCTTTTCATAAGCCCTTATTTAATACAGCAGAAAAATTAAATAAATGGAGAATAATAAATGAGAAATAATTTTAAATTATTCTATTTAATATAAGCTATTATGGATTTCCCTTTTTCAAGAAAAATCATGCAGAATAACTTACTTTCTCCACTGTTTAATTTGTTCAGGATTTGCGTACTCTTTTAGACATTCAGTAATGTGGTCCCCAATTTTGATTAGGCACTGTCTAGTATGCTCCAGCTGTTCCCTTTCAGAAAGGCCTTTCTCTGGTCTATCCAATTGTTTCAATGCTGCTTTAACAGGCCTCATTCTTTCTTTGCACTGTAAATTTTTTTAAAAAGGAATACATTAATTCAAAAATAAAAATATAAAAATCATAAAACATGACTCACCCTTACACAGGCAAAGACAGTACTGTTGTAAGCCAAATGAAAAACAAGTCTTTGCTCGCAGCTCTTTTAGTTTTACTATAAAATTTCATTTGGAAAAGTAGCTTTTTAAATCCAGTTGAAAATTTACTTATGTATGAAAGTATTAAATTGTATGTAACACATATTAAAGATTTAAGAAAGCACTAAGTTAATATAAAAGATTTTCTGAGGGAAAGGAATTACTAGGTTTTACAATCATGAGTTTAACTTTCAGCACAAGTATATAGGACAAGAGTTATTTTACTTTTTAGAGCCTTGAAAGCTATACAAACTCAGTGCCAAGATTAGGTATGAGAATGTTTAATATATTTTAAGTAGATACTTTCTGCAACAATTAAACTTGGCATTCAACAGAGGATCAGCATTCCTTCTCTGTGCAGCTTTTAAGCCTGAGTTCTATGCAGATACTAGGATAAAGCTAGTTTAGGTGTGCCTAAATTAGTAACAGTGGTGACAACACATGTACTCATACATATATTTCATATGGGTATGCTTGAATTTTCACACTAATTTAAACATGTTAATAGTAAATACAGATAAATCAGGTAGCATGTTTTAAATTATAGACCTTTGCTTGGAAATACCATTCAATCACAATGGCAAGGTAGATGAAATGTATATTTTACCTGTCATAAGATAGACAAGAAGTCAAATGAGTTAGCCTCAACAACCCACAGCAGTAATTTCCATTTGAAAAGATAAACATGCTAATTAGATTGCATCTGATCATGGCATAATGATAAATATACCTTCCTGAACAGAGGGCCTGGACAAAAAAAAATGTTCTGTATGTAAACCCAACCTATAATTACTCCCACTAAGGAAGGAAGACAAGTCTATATATCCAGAATCAAAAATATGAGGGATTTTGGAAAACATCACAATCACTGTGTCAACATCTAGGGACAACTCAAAAATCAGTGAAGCTGTTTCATTACCAGATCATGTCATTAAGTAATTAAGCAGCTACATTACCTATTGCACTAACCACAGCTTAAGCAACTTTTTAAAAGACGGTTTACAAAATACACTGCTTAAGTGTAGAGGTGAACAGAGAAGTGCAGTTGTACATGGGAATTGCGTAATTTTCAGTCACCTAACCACTCACAAGATATCCTGGAAATTATAGACGAATCACTTATAACATCATTTAGAATAAAAAAAACCCAAAAAAAAAAAAAAAAAAAAAAAAAAACCAAAAAAACGCAAAACAACAACCCCCACATAGGTAAGCTAGTCAGTATCATACCGATGAGAAAACAAGATCATTTACTTCTTACAGCCAGCACCACAGTAGACCCAGTAAACCTGTCTAGCAGTAACGGACAACTGTTGAAAGCAGAATGATACAACTTTCACGGCAGTAAAGTAGCTGCTCAAAGTAAATTCTTAGCATCCTTCCAAAGTCCCCAATCAAACTATAAAATGTTACATATCTCCCTTTTGTTCTTCCAATATTGTTTCTGTTGTGGACAAAAGTAGTGATATAACTGAAATTCTTTTGGTATCAGAGATATTACACCAGCAAGATATTTCTAAGGACTTTAGGATTTGTTCCTTCCTCTGCCTAATGCCTGAAGTCTGTAATACTTTAAGAGCAACTTTCTCTTGTTAGCTTACAAAGAACAAAGGGGTATTTGATAAGGCCAAGTCAGAGACTACAGCAGCTGCATTAAAATTCATTAATTTCTGTCCTTTAAGAAGCAGTATCCATGAATTATTCTTGAGGATGGATCTTCACAGTCTGTATTTTAAAACTATACAGCAAACACAACTAGACAAATACTCTTCACTATACTGCATAAATGCAATAAAATAAAACTGCTAACCTGAAAACAAAACTGAATTTAGTATAGCATCGATAAGCCTTCACTGATCTAAGATTTTACTGGCAATAGATACGTGTATTATAATACCTAATAGTAGAATCAAAAACATCAGAAATTGTGCTCATTTAGTATATCAAGTGTAAACACTAAGTTATTAACAAGGGACTTACCACACCAAATGTCCTCTGATCCAGTTCTTCAGATTCTTCTGATATTGGAACTGTTTCACTAGTTGCAGTAATATGAACTGGAATATCCAACAATGAAACTTTTTTATTTTTTTCTTTGTTTTCAGATTTGAGTTCATTTGCCTACGAACAAAACATGAAAATTTATCTGATAAGCAAACCTTATTTTTGGGCTGAAATTACATTGTAATTAGGCAATCACTGCATTCTCTTCAATAATAACAAAAAGAAAGAAAAAAAATCTGTCATGCAGTGATAGTACCTTTTATTTCCTCTCTCAGAGGGATGGAGAAGGAGAATGGACAAGTTTCTTGCACCACTTGCACTCTCAGTCCCACTAAGCTATAGATCTTTAAAAAGGTAATTTTCCATTTCATTTGCCTGTCCTTGTACTTACAAGTGGCAAAAATAAAACTTCACATGATGCAAAAAATTTCAATGAAATTACTGATCCAAAATATCTTTTCAACTCAAAATCATTCACAAAAACCTGGTGGCCTTTTCTAGTGCTATATAAGAAAAAAGAAACCTAGTTACCTTTTCTTCCTTTACTTCTTTTTCTTTCTGTGTGGATTCTTTTAGTTTGCTTTCTCTCTTTTCTTTAATATTTTTAAACTCGTTCTTATCCTCTTTTTTCTCTCTTTTTAAATGTCGCTTATTTTCTTTTTCTCTTGTCTCTCTTTTTTCCACAGATTCCATCTTTATACCAATATCTGGCTCAGGCTTTTCTTCATTTTCTTCTGCTTTTATTTTTTTATGTGGACATTTCACTGAAACAATCTCATCCTGAAATACACAAGCATATATATATGTCACATAAAATAGAGTTTCTAACTATACAAATTTTGCAACCATCAGATTAAAATATACTTTTTTCTGTGTGTGATTTCTTTAGACTTAGGTTTAACACCTATCAAATGGAGCTGGATGCAGTTTCAAAACAAGATGAGGACTACTCACTCATTTCCTTAATGTGACACAAAACAAGTATTGATTGGGCAGGGATAATGGGCGTGTGAGAGATTAAATCCATTTAACTTTTGTATTACCAAAGAAATCTGCTCCTGTAAAAACTAGGTAAGCTGCAAAGAGCTAAAAGGAATAAGGAAGTAGACCTCACAAGACTGAGCTGATTTTTCGGGGCATCGTGATGATAAAAGACTTTTGTTCTGGTAATTTTGTTCCAGTAACTTTTGTGTGACCCTGAATTAAACAGTCACAGTGACAGGAGAAGGGAACAGATTTCCAACTTTGTTTTTTTCAGACATGTTTTGAAGAATCTAGTGTTTTTTCAGCTACCTTCAAAGTCACAAAATTAGGTGCAACGTGGCCCCTAAACCTAATCTATTGTTTTTTTTTTTTTCTCTGTAGTGGTTTCTGCTGTGTGATAAATAAATGAACCAACAAAAATGGAGGAGTCCTAAAGGAACACATCAGAAGTAATAAAAACATAACAAAGTTGAGTAGCTTATTAGAACAATATCTATTGAATAATAGTCAAACTTAACATCAACAAGTCAATGGGCTCTGATGGGATGCATCCACATGTGCTAAAGGAACTGGCAAACATCACTGCTAGGTCACTCGCAATAATCTTTGAAGGAGGACCCAGGGAACTACAGGTCACTCAGCTTCACCTGAATCCCTGGAAAAGTGATGGAGCACCTCACTCTGGAGGCCATGTCTATCCCCATGGATGACAAGAAGGTGATCAGGAATAATCAGCATGGTTTCACTAAAGGGAAATTATGCTTAACCAACCTGATTGCCTTCTACAATGGGACAACTGGCTGGATAGATGAGAGGAGTGGATATTGCCCATCTGGACTTCAGCAATGCTTTCAACAGTCTCCTGTGACATCCTCATATCATAGTGGATAGTGAGGCAGATTGAGAACATGGCTGAAAGGCAGGTCTCAGAGTGTTGTGATCAGTTGCAGTCTAGTTGGAGGCCTGTCACTATTGGTGTCCCCTAAGATTCAATGCTGGGCTCAGTATTGTTTAACTTGTTCATCAATAACTTAGATGAAGGGGTAGATGCCTCCTCAGCAAGTTCACTGATGATACAAAGCTCAGAGGAGTGAGTGATACCTCAGAGGGCTGTGCAGCCCTTCAGAAGGATCTTGACAGGTTGGAGAGATGGGCAGGGGGGAACCTTCTGAAATTCAACAAGGCAAATGCAGGGTCCTGCATCTGGGTAAGAATAACCTCAGGCACCGGTACAGGTTGAGGGTGACCTGCTGGAAAGCAGCTCTGCAGAAAAGGACCTCAGGGACCTGGTGGACAACAAGCTGTCCATGAGCCAGCAGTGCCCTTGTGGCCAAGAAGGCAAATGGTATCCTGGGGTGCATTAGGAGGAGCATTGCCAGCAGTTTAAGGGAGGTGATCTTGCCCCTCTATTGAGCCCTAATGAGGCGCATCTGGAGTGCTGTGTCCAGTGTTGGGCTCCTCAGTATGAGAGAAACATGGAACTCCTGAAGGGAATCCAGCAGAAGGCTACAAAGATTATTAGGGGACTGGAGCATCGCACTTATGAAAAAAAACTGAAGGAGCTGGGTCTATTCAGCCTGGAGGGGAGACATCTGAGAGGGGACCTTATCAGTATCCCCTTATCTGAAGGGAGGGTGTCAGAGGATGGAGCCAGGCTCTTCTCGGCGGTGCCAAGCAATAGGACAAGAAGCAATGGGCAGAAACTGGAACACAGGAAGTTCCACCTGAACATGAGGAAGAACTTTACTGTGCAGGTGACTGAGCAACGGAACAGATTATCCAGAGAGAGTGTGGAGTCTCCTTCTCTGGAGATATTCAAGAACTTTCTGGACACAATCCCGAGTAACATACTCTAAGGGACCTAGCTTGAGCATGGAGGTTGGACTAGATGACCTCCAGTGGTCCCTTCCAACCTAACCCATTCTGTGATAATGAAAGCCCTGACATACACAGAAGCATTCACTTGCATGTCTCAAAACACTGTTTATTTATGCTGTACTTCCTAAACAATCTTGATTTTTTTTTTCCTGAGCCTGAACAAAAGTTGCTACCTGAAGAATCATAATCAGTAGTAAAAATGGATTAGTCAGAAACATTAGTTTTATATTCCGATTTTTAAATAAAATTGCATTTTGAGAAGATAAAATGCTCAAGTCTTTATATGAATGATATTTACCTCATTATACTCATCATCATCAGATTTTTCTGAGGGTGGTGATGAGTCACTTTTTATTTCTTCTTTAATTTTTGCAGTCTTTGTTGGTCTATTCTTCTTACTTCTTGCTTTCTTCCTCTTTGAATTGCCCTGAATGTAAATTAGCACCTTTATTATATCAACTGACAAGTGTCTGCATCACAGTTACAGAAAAAGATTTTGGTTTTCATGTTAAAGAAAGCATTCAATTTATTTATTGCCACTAATGACCACCACTTTTCTCAGGATTGGAGACCAAGCCTAATGCAACAGTAAAGAATATTTACAAATAAGGGAGGAAAAAACAATATTAAATTTGCAATACATTCCTTGAGTTAGTCTCATCTAATACAATTACCAATACAGAGAAAAATGACACAAAGAAGAGTGGAACTAAGAATAAAACAAGTATCTGCTGACATTCCCATAGGTATATTATGTTATCTTGCTACTGAATATTAAGCTTAACTTACTGCACCAGTAAGTCTTTGCACTTCTTTTCTTGCAAGGTCTTTATTCAGTAATTTAATGAGGTAATCTGCACGGGTCTGCAACTGCTTTGCCTGTGGTTTCTTATCTGGGTCATCAGGTAAAATCTGAGGAGAGCAATGGTAGCATCAACTACAAGTACACATTATCAGATTACAAAGATGGTAGTGTGAAGCACTGGGAACAGAAAAAGCTGAATTAAAAAATAAGCAAAAAATCAATCAACTCCAACTATACCTGACCAATATGCAGGCAGTCTCAAGGAATGGACAACTTAAACATTTTATTGTTCCTCAAACACACAACTAATGTAGTCTTGAAAATATTCTCACAAAATTTACAGTCAGCTCAAGAAACTAGCCTCAGATTTCTGTTTCCACTCTCATAGTTCATCTAAAAAATTCAGAGCTCCTGTACCACTGTCATCCACAGATCTCCTAGTTCTGCCATGTGCTTTTAAATGCATTAACTCATTACCATAGGATATGCAGAAGCCAAAAAAAAAGAGAGTGGTTTCATAAAACAAGCTATTAATGGAAGTCAGGGGCAGAATATCATTAAACAGATTTCTATACAACCCTGGCTCCTCAAATCCCAAAGCTACAGGTCGGCAGTACCACTGTGTTTGCTTCACTCCAGTATTTCCCTAAGTGTTTCTCACTACTTCTAAGCAGCCATTGCACTACTTCTAATCTGACAAATACAGCAATTCTCATGTTGCAAATGAAAGTCACTTTCAAGCAAAGGAAACAGTGATAGGGAAACCAAACCAAAATCCCCAAACCAACTTCCCCCCAAAAGATCATGAATAAAATTACAGAATTCATAAATTACTTAGGTTGAAAAAGACCTCTGAGATCATAGAGTCTAACCTTTGACCAATCATCACCTCGTCAACTAGACCATGGCAATAAGTGTCACACCCAGTCCTTTCTTGAACACCTCCGGGTATGGTGACTCCAACACCTTCCTGGGCAGTCCATTCAAATGTTTAACAACCTTTTCCATGAAGAAATTTCTCCTGATCTCCAACTATAATCTCCCCTGGCACAGCTTGAGGCCACATCCTCTTGTCCTGTCACAAGTTGCCTGGGAAAAGAGGCCAACCCTCACCGTGTTACAACCTCCTTTCAGGTAGTTGTAGAGAGTGATAAGGTTTGCCCTGAGCCTCCCTTTCTCCAGGTTAAACAACCCCAGTTCCCTCAGCCAATCCTCATATGACTTACTCTCTAGACCCTTCAGCAGCTCCATTGCCCTTTCTCTGGACTCGCTCCAGCACTTCAACGTCTGTCTTGAAGTGAGTGGCCCAAAACGGAACACAGAATTCGAGGTATGGCCTCACCAGTGTAGAGTACAGGGGGACAATTACTGCCCTGGTCCTGCTTCCCACACTATTTCTGATACAAGCCAGGATGCCATTGGCCTTCTTGGCCACCTGGGCACACACTGGCTCACGTTCAGCTGGCTGCCGACCAGCAGCCCCAGGGCCTTTTCTGCCAAACAGCTTTCCAGCCACTCTTCCCCAAACCTGTAATGCTGTGGGAGGTTCTTTGTGATCAAAGTGCAGGACCCAGCACTTGGCCTTGTTGAACTGAATACCATTGGTCTTGGTCCATCAATCCAGCCTGTTCAAATTCTTCTGCAGAGCCTTCCTACCCTCCAGCAGATTAACACTTCCACCCAACTTAGTGTCATCTGCAAACTTACTGAGGGTGCCCTCAATCCAGATCATCAATAAAGATATTAAACAGGACTGGGCCCAATACTGATCCTTGGGCCCGGCCATCCAGCTAGTTCTTAACTCATCAAGGACTGAACCTGTCCAAGCTGTGGCTTGACAGCTTTTCCAGAAGAATGCTGTGGGAGACGGTATCATAGGCTTTGCTGAAGTCCAAGCAGACACATCCACAGCCTTTTCCTCATCCACTAGGCAGTTCGCCTTGTCATAAAAGATCAGGCAGGTTAGGCAGGACCTACATTCCCTAAACCCATGGTGGCTGGGCCTGATTCCTTGGTTGTCCAGTATGTGCCATGTGATCACACTCAAGATGATCTGCTCCATAACCTTGCTGGATACTGAGGTCAGGCTGACAGGCCTGTACTTCGCCAGATGCTCCTTCCAACCTTTCTTGTAGATGGGCATCACATTGGTTAACCTCCAGTCGTCTGGAACCTCCCTAGTTAGCCAGAACTGATGACAAATAATGAAGAGCATCTGACTGAGCTCTTCTGCCAGCTCCCTCAGTACCCTTGGATAAATCACATCTGGCCCCATAGACTTGTGAGTGTCTAAGTGGCTCAGCAGCTCACTAACTACCTCCTCCTGGATTACAGGGGGGCTATTTTGCTCCTCATCCTTGTCTATCAGCTCAGGGGGTCAATTGTTCTGAGGATAACTGGTCTTACTGTAAGACTGAGGCAATGAAGGCACCTTTGCCTTTGCCTCATCCTTGGTGACAATGTTTTCCCCTGCATCCAATAAGGAATGGAGATTCTCCCTGGCCCTCCTTTTGTTGTTAATGTATTTGTAAAAACATTTTTTATTATCTTTCACGGCAGTGGCCAGGTTGAATTCTAGTTGAGCTTTTTGCCTTTCTAATTTTCTCTCTACATGATCTAACAACATCCTTGTACTCTTCCTGATTTGCCTGCTCCTTCTTCCAAAAGTCTGGAATTCATTCAAATTAACACAACTAGAGTATTTAAACTAGGGAAGCAAAAGATGGAAGAGAGAATTCAAGTGATAGAGACACAAAGAAATACAGAAACATAGCAGACTCTAAGAAGGTATACTTCAACTGAATACACAAAATCTTAAAATCTAATAATTTACCAAAAGGATACAAATAAGTACAACTGACCTAACTTCTGGGCAATTTCAGTTACCATAAAATAAAGTCTTTCAGTAACTGTTCTTATTAACATTATTACCTAAACAAAAAAACTCCTTGATGAAATTTTGCAGATGACATACCTTTTGTGTCAAACTGAGATCAGGATCCATTTTTATCATTTCCCAGCTGCCATAGCCATATTCGTAGATACCTATTAACAGATTGGAATCATCTTCCTTACCCCAATCTATATCAAAATGAGCTGCCTTGGTGTGGCATGGGATGACATATCTAGAAGAAATAAATTAGAAATATACATAAGCAAACTTTTCAAACTTAGTAAGGGATAGAAAAACATGCCACATATCACTGAGATCCTGATATATTTAGTAAGTAATCCACATAACTATCAGGCTTCCTTACAATTTTTAGAAACTATTTATTCAAATCAGTACCAAAACATGTTTTAAAGGAGGTCAAGATTAAGATATGAAAAACAGTCATCTATCTGCGGCCATGGACTGAGTTAGAACTGGCTAGCCATGAAGGTAAGCTTAGAATATTACTCAAGTGTAACTGCTAACTGAATAAGCAGATAGTCTAGGGACTATGATACACAAGGTAGTAAGTTAAAAAGTTCATAGGTCTAAACAACTACTAACAATTACCATCTGCTCCATTTTGACAAATATTGCATTCTCTCAGGCAGAGGTGACACAAAGCAGTTCCTCAACAAGTCTGATTTCTAGCCTGGAATAATTAAGAATAACTGAACTCAGTCCCCAATGAATACAGTTCAGAAGTCAAAGCAAATACTGGCTTCTAAGGAAAGGGAAGGAAGAATAAAGAAAGAATGTGGAGCAGATTTCTGCTGCCAGTTCTTAGAGGTAATGGAGTGGCATGGGTGTCCCAGTGTACTCAGTCTGGATTGGTTAAATATATTCATAAAAGCCTTGAATAACTTTCTACATTATGGGTTCCTTTAGGAAGAAAAAAAAAATACCTTTTCCTTTCTTCTGGATCTGCAGGAATGGATTTGTGCAATGGTGCCAACTCTTCTTCATGAGAAATAACTAACTTTGCATTCACCTGCACTCCTGATATTCGGAATGTTGGGCCTTTAACTTTCCCAAATCTACCTCCTTAAAATGAAGGAACAAATTATTAAAATATTTAGCTTTTATGTGTATCTTATAGACAAACATAGAGAAAAAAAAAGTTTGATGCTATAGCAGCAGACATTCAATTATAGGAAATGAATTTTTCTTAACCAAATGCTTTAATTAAACTCCAGGACCTCAAGGTCTTCCAGTTAATACTAGCAGATTAATTTTAAATTTCATGGTAAAGCAAAACCATATTGCATTCTACTATGACAACTCACTCAGGGAAACGGGGAAGAAAAACAAAACCAAAAAGTCTTCTTACTAAAATCCTTTTTACTAAATCACCTAGCATGCTAACATTTTGTTAATGTTTTCCCCTAACACAATTGTTTTGTTATAATCAGAGTGCAAGAATCGTTCATATCTCTTTGACACTTTTTATTCCTCTCCCCCACCCCCAAACACACTTTACCTGCTCTTTCTTGGCCAAAGGAATTGTCCTTTAAAGCTTTAATGCATCCATTATGTACAAGTTCTCCCAGACGTCTAAGGTCTATCTCAGATTTATCAACTAGCTCAGCATCTCTAGCTATAGCATCTAACCTGGAAGAAAACAAATATGTTTTTACAGCTCTAAAACTTTAGCATTATGAATGACTCCTTCAGATTTTGAAACTAGAAAAGTGATCCTGTAAGTTATCATTCATCCACACTTGCTGTGTAAAATTTTAATGCATGCAGTTAAAAGCAGCTAAAGAAAATACAGAAACTATAAAAAAGGGTATTTCACACAAAGGACTATACAACGGGAAAAATAAAGGATCCCACTGATGCAGTTTTGAGTTACATTTCAACACATTCTTTTAAATAGAAAAGGAACTATTATTAGGTCTATGGTTTTATTCACTTATCAAACAAAAAAACCTGAATGACTGTCACTAATGCAGAATTAACAGAATAGTAGGTTAAGTATAAAGAAAAAGCAAGCAGTCTTGCAAAATGTAAAGATTTGTCAAACTGGCTGTCTACATACATATCATATATGATGAAAGGAAAAAAACTCAAATTCATGTCATAGTACAGGCAAAAGATTAGTCACACTATTTCCTCTTTAATCTAAGGTTTCTTGGTGTAGTGTTTAATTTTAATGGAAACAAGGTACCAAGTTGCTATACAAATATAAGCAAATTAGTTTACCTTTCAAGTGGGCCACCAAATTTCTTGTAACTCTTTATAAACCTAATAACAGAAAAAAATTTTGCATTTAAAAAAAATGTATGCTTAACTACATTGTTTTTTAAATTGTGCGTGTAAAGTCTTAGTACAAGGTTATGTGGACAATACAAAGAAAATAAGAACTAGAGAGACTAGGATGGCTTACTATATGAAGACAACCCACATTTAAAACCAGAGTTCTATTTGTTTTAATAAATTATATAAATAAAACAACAGAAGATACAATTTCTTTCAAAAGTTACTAATTAGTTTCACATGACAAAGAATTCAGCAACGTGATGTGTCTAATCATAAAAATCAAATGTGGATTCATAGTAAATTGAGAATTCAGATATTATGTTAGGTCTCTCATAATAAAGAGAAGCTAGCGGCAATTTTAAGACTTAGGAAAACATAACATGAAAGATAAAGGAATGCAAGCATAAGAATATCCCTGACAAAAGCAGCAAACAATTATATATTAGATAAAATGAAAAGGAAACAAGGCTCTTAAAGGTTATTTATATAATCAAAGTTACTTTATAAGTTGTATAGTATTTTAGAGAAAAATGAATACTTAAATTACAGAAGCAAAGTAGCATTTCACAAACCAAAGTAAAGCAAAACAATTTCTACTCCTTCTCCCAAAGAAGTATTTTTCGCATCAAATATTGTGGGACCAGCTGCACAGATTCACTTATGTACTGGGTTTTGCTGAGATAATTTTGTTCAGAGCACCATATCTGCTAGTATGTTTTATATTTGTGACCAAAGCATTGTTGATAACATGCTAATGTTTCAGCTCTTGCTTAACAGTGTTTTCACAGCATCAAGGCCTTTGCTGTTTCTCATACTACCCCACCAGTGAGTAGGCTGGGGGTGCACAAGAAGTTGAGAGGGGACACAGCTGGGACAGCTGACCCCAACTGACAAAAGGGTTATTCCAGACCATATGGTGTCATGCTTGGCAATAAAAACTGTGTAGGAGGGAGAGGAAATGTTTGGTGTTATGGTATCTGTCTTCCCAAGTAACTGTTACACATGGTGAAGCCCTGTTTTCCAGGAAATGGGTAAATGCTTGCTACTGGGAAGTGGTAAATGAATTCCTTGTTTTGCTTTTCTTGTGCATGTGGCTTTTGCTTTCCCCATTAAACTGTCTTTATCTCAACCTACAAGTTTTCTCATTTTTACACTTCTGATTCTCTCCCCAGTCCCTCTGGAGGAGACTGAGCAAGCAGCTGTGTGGTGCTTAGCTGCCTACTGAGGTTAAACCACAACAACGTATCAAAATATTTTTTTTTAGTTTTAAAATGCATCATATAACATTAATACAAATACAATTACGAGAAATTTAAAAAAACAAAACTCGCGGAACCTTTTTGTAGAACATTTTTTAACTCAAGTTATTCCTCACCAAAATAGGTTCAAATTCTGCACATAACAGTTTCTTACATCAGCACCCCAAACTACTCAAGAGTAAAGACTTAAATGCCTAGAATAAAAAATTTAAACTAAATAAATGCAAAATAGACTAGTTTCCATATTTTTAAACTCTAAAATGACAAAAAAAATTTTTGTCCCTTTAAACATGCATGTCCCCCCACATCTTACCGCCTAATCTCTGCATCACTAAATCCTTTAATATTTTCTCGAGGAATAGTTCGCGGTCTTCCACGTTTTTTTGGTCGTTTTCTTTCTGAGACTGAGTCACTATCAGATCCAGAATATCTTCTCCTCCTACTGCGTTTCCCTTCACTTCCATTAAAGCTGATCTGGAATTTCAGATTAAGTAGTTCAAAGCTACATGACTTAACATTTTATTAATATGTTATCTAGCCTGTCAAAAATGAGGGGGGTGTGTGTGTGTGGGTGCCACAAATGAAAACCACCCAACCCAAAAGTACAAGCCAAAACAACTGCAATAGAGAACCCAAATAATAACAACAACAAAATCAGTTAGTCAGTAGAAACCCAGATACCTGTTTTGCACAGTTTCTCATCCTTGGCAGCATATATATTTCTTCAAGTTCTTTTTGTCTTTCTTCCTCTTCTATTTGTCGCCGCTGGACTTCTGGAATGATTTCTTCCCAGTTTCTTAAATTTTTTTCTGGTTTCAACTCAATGTCATCTTCATCCATATTTGAAAAGTTAGCCACCTTAGATATTGGAAGATAAGTATTTTCACCAAATCAATACATCCTTTACTTATCCAAAGAGCCAGTAATTAATATATTAGGAAAACTTAGTTCAGAATGACACATTTTATTTGTATATACACAAAATGTACACATATAAAATGCTTCATGAAGGACTCTCTAATGAAAATATTTTCAGAAATGAAATACACACACTGCATACAACATGGCTGAATATAAAGATAAGAATATTTTTCTTCTTTTACAAGTTGAGATCTATAATAAAACCACTATAAAATGCATACCCGATAGCTGTGATTGTTGTTTAAATTCCTTCAAAACAGAGAGCAAGTCTAACTATATGTCAGAGTTAATATGAACATTTAATAATGTAGAACTAACTAAACATTAATAAACTGTAGAAATCACAGTATATTGCAAATGAATGATGAGCATAAAATTTATTTACTACTCAACTGATCTAAAGAAGTCCAGCCTTGATTTAAAAAAAAAAACCAAACAAAACCACACCAAACTTAAACAAAAAAAAGACCCACAAAAACAAAGGAAAAATTCCCCCACCAACAAAAATACATCACCATCCACAATTGGACTCACTCAGTATTATAAGTATCATCCAGTTAAGCATATCTGGCATTTATGTTTACATGGGGGCTGAAAGAAGTTTCTAAAAGTAATTATTTAAGAAATCCAAATTTCATTCTTTGTTTTCAGAAGTACTACAGGTGCTTAACAGCATAAAGCATTAAATTAAAAACAGCTCTCCCCAGTATGCTAACAATTAAATCAAGGACTAATGTATTTGTAAATATCTTTCTTATTTTGTTAGCAAAATATGTATTTTACATGCTTGCACTGGAAGTAATTACCCTGTTGTATTGGTTTTGCACAGCCTGGAGGTTTTTTTTTTGGGGGGGGGAGAGGGGGCCTCAGAGGTGGCTTCTGTGAGAAGCTGCTGGAAGCTTCCACCATGTCTGGCAGAGTCAATCCCTCATGGCTCTGAAGATGGACATGCTGCTGGCCAAAGCTGGGCCAATTAGAAAGGTTGGTAACACCTCTGTGATAACATATTTAAGACGAAAATCAAAACAAAGGACACACAGTTTTTCCATCTAGTCAGAGAAGAGGAGGAGGTGAGAACATGTGAGGAAAAACAACATGGTGACACCAAAGTCAGTGGAGAAGGAGGGGGAGGAGGTGCTCCAGGCACCAAAGCAGAGATCCCTCTGCAGGCTGTGGTGATCATCATGGTGAAGCAGGCTGTCCCCCTGCAGCCCATAGGGGATCCACAGGGGATGCAGAAATCCACTCGCAGCCTGTGGGGGAGGTGCCCATGCTGGAATGGGTAGATGCCTGGAGGAGACTGTGATCCAGTGAAAGACCCAGTGGAGAGAGAGGGCCCCTGCTTCCAAGCTGGAGCAGCCTGTCCTTGGAGGACTGCACGCTGTGGAAGATTGACTCATGTTGTGGCAGTTTTGGGAGGACTGTGTGCCCGTGGGGGGAATTCACACTGCAGCAAGTGTGGTAGGACTGTTGCTCGTGAGAGTGGACCCATGCCAGAGAAGTTCACGGAGAACTGTCTCCTGTGGGAGGGACCCCATAGTCTCACAGGGAAGGACTCATCTCCCAGAGTAGTGGAAGAAAATTTCAGGTGATGAACTGACCAAACTCCCCATGCCCTGTCTCTCTGCGCTGTCAGTGGGAAGGAAGAAGGGGCTGAGGGGAAAAAGGTGTTTTAAGGGCTTATTTTACTTCTCATTATCCTCCTCTGATTCTGTTAGTAATAAATTCACTTTGCAACCTTAAGTTGAGCCTGTTTTGCCCTTGAAGTGTTTTCTCCTGGTCCTTATCTCAACTCATGAACCCTTAATTATTTTTTTTTTCTCTCCTTTACCCAGCTGTGGCAGGGAAGGGTGAGCGAGCAACCCTTGTGGGTGCCTGGCATTGAGTCAGTGTCAAACCACGACACCTGTATAGATGAATAGACATTGCATGCCAAAGAGCTAACTTAGTGTTTCACATATTTCACAGAATCCCAGAATATGCTGAGTTAGAAGGGACCCACAGGGACCAAAGTCCAACTCCTGGCTCTGCACAGGACACCCCCAAGAGTCACACCACGTGCCTGAGAGCATTGTCCAAACATTTGAACTCAGACAGTCATGGTGCTGTGACCACTTCCCTGGGGAGCCTGTTCCAGTGCCCAACCAGCCTTTGGGTGAAGAACCTTTTTCTTATACCCAACCTAAACCTCCTCTGACTTAGCTCCATGCTGTTTCCTCAAGTCCTGACACTGGTCACCGGTCACCAGGGAGAAGAGATCAGTGCCTGCCCCTCCATGTCCCTTCGTGAGGATGTTGAACACTTCAGTGGGGTCTCCCCTCAGTGTCCTCTTTTCCAGGCTGAACAAGCCAAGTGACATCAATCACTCCTCATAAGGTTTCCCCTCAAGGCCCTTCACCATCCTTGTGGCCCTCCTTTGGATGCTCTCTAATAGCTTAATGTCTTTTTCATATTGTGGCACCCAAAATTGCACACAATACTCAAAGTGAGGCCACAGCAGTGCAGAGCAGAGCGGGAAAATCACCTCCCTTGCCAGGCTGGTGATGCTGGGCCTGATTTCCCCCAGGATACAGTTGGCCCTCCTGACTGCCAGGGCACTGCTGACTCATATTCACCTTCCTGTCAACCAGGACACCTAGGTCCCTTTGCATGGCACTGCTTTCCAGCCTCTCGTTCCTCAGTCTGTCCATACATCCAGGGTTGCTCCATCCCAAGTGCAGAATCTGGCACTTGCTCTTGTTTAACTTCATATGGTTGGTGATTGCCCATTTCTCGAATTTCTTGAGGTCTCTCTGCAGGGCCTCTCTGCCTTTGAGGGGGTCAACATCTCCTCCCAATTTTGTATCATCTGCAAATTTACTTTTTATCCCTTCAAGTCCTGTATTCAAGTCATTTATGAAGATGTTGAAGAACACAGGGCCTAAGATGGAGCCCTGTAGAACCCCACTAGTGACAGGTTGCCAGTCTGATGTCACCCCATTCACTATAACCCTTTTTGCCCAACCCATGAGCTGGTTGCTCACCCATCACATGATGTGCGAATGATGTAAGAATGAAGGAACAATAAATAGGTAAAGAAGAACAAAAAATAGCATTAATAAATGAAAGTATAATTAAGGAAAGAGGGAGGGAACAGAGCAATACCTTGAACTGTGAAAGCAACTCATCTCCTACAGTCAGTGGACCTGGTTCATTTTCTCGAGTTTCGGCCCTCTTCAAGATTTCATCTATATCCATTTCCTGAAACAGAAGTTTCTCTTTACAACAAAACAATTCATAGGTTTCTCTGTCCACCAAGTGTAGATGCACTGTTCCATTTACCTGAGGCTCCTCTTCTTCCCCTTCAGGTTCTTTAAAAAGTTCCTCAGCACCGAACTTCAAAATTGCTGATAACTCTTCCTTATTAAAAGGTGTTGAGCTGAAATACAGAAAGTTTCACATAAACACTTTATCTTAGTGAACAGTTTCAATTTACTATAACCATGAGTCAAATTTCCTTTTGTCCTAAATAAAACCTAGTTTTATTATGTAAAAAAAAATGACATGGACAATATACTTTGCAGTCTTTACTTACATAACTCCTTACCACATAATTTTTGCCTTTTATTAACCAAGTGAAATGACTTGAATTTTTACTCAAATAGTCAAGTATACTTAAGCATAAGGTAATATGAAAGAATAAACAAATATACCTGGAGGGAGTAGAGCCTGTATGTAGTACAGTTTTCCCTGTAGTGTCCATTCTCTGAATTACTAAGTGATCTAACACCATCTTTTTCTTGGCTCTTTCAAGAATGTCTTCTTCTACTGATGCTTTTGTAACTAGCCGATAAATATTAACCTATGTATATTACAAAAAAGGTTTTATTTGCCCGCTCACAAATTACCCATGAAAAAATACACAGATGAAGTTAACAAAAAACCCTTGAGCAACAACAGGGAGAAATATTAGACATGATTACAAATCTAAATCTTATTGAACTAGTATTGTGTATATGAAACCAGTCAATCATGTTATCACAGTCTCTATAGAAATTATATTTGAAAAAATTTCTTAGACCTCTCCTCTAAATTTCTATGATTAAGCACAAGCAAGGCCACAAGGAAATGTTTTATGTCTGATTACTACTTGAGATATTCTGCAAGAAACCCAAAGAGAAGTACAAATTATTAAACAAAGCAAAATGGATGTGCTTTAAGTACAGCAGTTACTTTCTAGAATGATACAATGCCAATGAACATGGGACAAGTCCGCAACTTCTCCTACCCATCCATATACTACAGCTGCTGTGCTATCTCTCTGTAGAGGGAGATTAAAAAAAAATATTTAAAAGGCAAATCATTAATATTAACATTTTCAGATATTTTTAGCAAGTATTAGTCATTCTCAAAATATATGAGGACTGTGATGGGCCAGACAGACAGCTTATGGCTAACATAATTCATTCTTCCTTCAGGTTTGGTACCTAAAAGAGAAGCGCATGTACCTGTTTCTTCTGTCCAATCCTATGAGCTCTAGCCTGTGCCTGCAGATCATTCTGTGGATTCCAATCAGAATCAAATATAACTACAGTGTCAGCAGATGCTAAGTTTATACCTAATCCTCCAGCTCTGGTAGACAGCAAAAAGCAGAAGTCCTGAAATTATAAAAGAAGAAATAGCTTTATATATATTAGCTATAATATTCCTTTAAAGAACCAATATGACACTACTTTATATGCTCTGTGGAGCAGACTATGAACTCATATATTTCTTTAAGTATATCATAAACATTTGTTAGACTTCTAATACAAGAAGTTGTTTGTCATGTCTAGAGCCAGTGGATTGCTATTTGAATAGAATAGACTAGACTATTTTGGTTGGAAGAGACTGACAACCACAATCTAGTCCAACTGCCTGACCACTTCAGGGCTGACCAAAAGTTAAAGCATGTTATTAAGGGCATTGTCCAAATGTTTCTTGAACACTGACAGGCTTGGGGCATCAACTACCTCTCTAGGAAGCCTGTTCCAGTGTCTGACCACCCTCTCAGTAAAGAAATGCTTCCTACTGTCAACTCTGAACCTCCCCTGCCCCAGCTTTGAACCACTCCCATGCGTCCTGTCACTGGATCTTAGGGAGAAGAGTTCAGCACCTCCCTCTCCACTTCCTCTCCCCAGGAAGCTGTAGAGAGCCATGAGGTCACCCCTCAGCTTCTTTTTCTCCAAACTAGACAAACCCAGTGTCCTCAGCTGCTCCACACAGGACATTCCTTCTAGCCCTTTCACCAGCTTGGTTGCCCTTCTCAGAATACATTCAAGGACTTTCACATGCTTCTTAAGTTGTGGGGCCCACAACTGCACACAGTACTCAAGGTGAGGCCACATCAGCAGTGAATACAGCAGGATCATCGGCTCTTTTGACCAACTGGTTCTACTGTGTTTGATGCCCCCCAGGATGGAGTTTGCTCTCTTGGCTGCCAGGGTTTACTGCTGACTTATACTGAGCCTGCTGCTGACCAGCACCCCCAGATCCCTTCCTGCATGGCTGCTTTTCACACACTCCTCTCCCATCTATACTTGTGCTCAGCATGACTCTATTCCAGGTACAGGATCTGGCACTTGGACTTGTTAAATTTCATGCCACTGATGGTTGCCCAATGCTCTAACATATCTAGATCCCTCTGCGAGGCCTATTGTCCCTCAAGAGAGCCAACAGCCCCTCTCAGTTTGGTATCATCAGTAAACCTGCTAATGGTGCATTCAACTCCTGCATCCAGATCATTGATAAAAATATTGAACAGGACTGACTGGCTTTAAAATTGAACCCTGAGGGATATCACTAGGCAGATGTAGCTCCATTCACTACAAACCTTTGAGCACAGCCCTTCCATCAGTTCTTCACCCAGCACACCATGAACCTGCTCATCCCACAGTTGGACAACTTGTCCAGAAGGACGCTGTGAGGGACAGTATCAATGGCCTTCAAAAAGTATCAGTTCACTGTTTTCTTTAGACCAGCTAATATTTTTTATAGGCAGTTAAGCACCACGCAGCCACACAATCACTTCTTGCCCACATCCCCAGTGGGACAGACAGGGAAGAAGAAAGGAAGACTGAAAGCAGGGAAACTTGGGGGTCAAGATAAAAATTGTTTAATAAGCAAAGGAGAAGTGGAAAAAGAGAGAAAGAAAACAAAACAGAACAAATGATGCAAATGTAATCCCTTGCCACATTCCCATAGGCAGGACTGATGTCCAGCCAATTCCCAAGCAAAAGATGGCTAATCTCCTTAAATCCCTTCCTCTAACTTTTTTTATTGCTGAGCATGATGTTATAAGGCATGGAATCTCTCTGGTTAGTTCAGGCCATATGCCTGGTTATGTCCCCTCCCAACCTCTTGTGCACCACCCAATTGATTCACTGGAAGAGCAGAGTGAGAAACAGAGAAGGCCTTGATACTATGTAAGCAATGCTCAGCAACAGCTAACACACTGGTGTGTTACTAGCATTGTTTACATCACAAATCTAAAACACAGCACCATGTGAGCTGCTATGAAGACAACTCTAGTCCAGCCAGAACTTGTATAAAGCAAACTGATATCAACTTCTCTTGCAAACAGGTATTGGCTTCTCCATGGTTTAAAGGAAGCAGCACTCTAGAAGATGAACAAAAGCCACTTGGGGAGAAAAAAACCAAGCAAAACATTGCCAAAAAATACACCACCACCCCTTATTGTTAAAGCCTCATGTATGCCCAAGTTCATGTGTTTTTTTGTAAAGAAAACTAAAGTGTTCTGCTGGGGTCAATGCTCTTCAACATATTCATAAAGAATATGAAAATAAGATGAGTAATGAGGTGACAAAGTTTGCAGATGATACGGAGTTATTCAAGGTCAACTACAAGGGCAAGGGACTACAGAAGGATCTTATGAGAAAGGCAAAAAAAACCATATGAAACTAAAGATAAATAGGAAATAAATTTGAGTTTTAAGTACAGTCAAAGCTAATAGAAGCCATTACTGCTAAGGAATGAGTCCTTGGATTTGTAAATATTTCCATGAATACTTTAACTCAGTATTAGCAAAAAAAAAAAAAAAAAGAAAAAAAGAAAAAAAAGCATGAAATTTATTATTAGGAAAGAAATAAAGAATAAAACAGGTAACAATTTTATTGCTGCACAACTCCATTGTTTGTCTTCATTCTTTAACACCATGTGAAATTTGGATCCCCTTTCATCTTACAAACTGTACAGTACAACTACAAGGATTCCAGAAAAAGGCAAGTATGTCTGCACTAGAAATTTAAAACAGAACTAACTTCTGTATTTAAAAAATATCTGAAGTTTATGTTATGAAGTCCTTCCTCCTCAACCATAACAGAAACATAAGTTCAGCAGCAACTGACAAATGCTATGCTTCTATTACTGAAAAACCCTGTCAGTATAGGACAAAAGACCTAAGATTATGAAAGGTATGGAATGGCTTCCATAATAGGAAACCTAAAAATAAACCAGGAATCTTAAGTGGTACACAAACAATGGTTAGAAATCAGCTCTTCAGTTTCTTCCACGGCAAGAATATAGGAGGCAACAAATGAAGATAACAGAAGCCATATTTAAAGCTATCCAAGATATTTTTTCTTTATGCAAGGATATACACAACTTAATTCTGCCCATTGCTTAAGTAGGTATTTGATGTCAAAAACTTGTGTTAAAGTTCAGTGCTCCGATAAAAATTGAAGGATTAAGTCCTACACAACAAATTAAATTCTTCCGTTTCTAAACAGCACTTAAAATTACTTTGCTAAAGAGCACTGACAAAAATCTAAAAATAAAACTATGTAGTTATATTAGTTATAAACACCATTTTCATAAATTCTGTGTTTCCTATTGAACCTCCTTGTAGCTTTTCAAAGCTTTTCTTGGGTTTTTTGGTTGGTTGAATTTAGGGATTTTTTTTTTTGTTTTTTTGTTGCGTGGGTTGTAAACCTTATAGTCTCTGCAACAGCAATAGAATTTCAACCTAATACATCCCTCACTTTATACTATCTTCAGTTTTTGTGCAACATTTGTTATACTTCCTAGAAGAAAAAAAAGCTGAGTAGATTAAAAAAAAACAACAACCACCCAATTATACCATACCTCTGAGCCTTCTGCATTAAAATGATCCAAGGCTTGTTTCCTCAATTCCCCTTTTATTGATCCATCAAGTCTCTAAAGAGATTGAATGATACAGTTAAAAAGGAACTCCTACTATAGTCTATCCAGAGCAACTTGAATTCTCAATTGCCAAACCAATTGGGTGGGGGGATATAAGAATAATGTAACACTTCCAATTAATCAGTTTAATTTCAAAATACTATTAGGCATATAGGAATTACTAGTCTTTTACTGTACAGAAAAATTAAACTTTCATAAATCTTTCTACAAAAAGGACACTTTAAAAAAGATAAAATGGTAAAAATCAAGGCTTTTTGACTACTACCAGCAAAATTCTTACCTGAAAGGGAAACTGACGATACTTCAAATACTCTGCTAGGATGTCTAGCATCCTCACCATCTGAGAGAAAATCAGTACTCTGTTGCCACGTTCTCGTAGGCGAATCAGTAGCTTGTCAAGAAGGATTAGTTTGCCACTGCTACGTATTAAATGCTACAAGACAAGAAAGCATGTATTGCAAAGTAAGTTCACCTCAACACTAACATTCACTGCAGATGGTTAGACATTCATTAACTGAACATGAAAGTTGTATAAGCATTTAGTCAGTCCTGATCTTGTAAAAACTCATTATAAAAGCTTTAAGTGCTCTAACTGAAATCAACAGGGGTACCCACTAGCATGTTTTTCAAATAAAAGCATTTCTCAGCTCTGGCTCATAAAACAGCACCTTAACATTTCATTAAAACGTTAGGCAAATATACTGTGCTATGAGTTAGAGCAGTTACAGTGCAGACTCAAATTCTCTTCCACCAAATAAACAACGAGATTACCTGACTACCTTAGCACTACTTGCTCCTCACCTTCTGTCTTTTGAACAGACCTAAGCATTGCTACTTGATCCTCTAAGTATTTTTAAACAATGCCTAATGAGTCAAGCTTTCCTGACAAGATAAAAGTGAGAGGAATCCTGTTAATAGAAGTCAACATGCTTTAGCTGGGTTATGATGTTCAACCTTCTCAGCTCCAGTTGAAACAACTAGAACAGAAACTCAGGTGGCATGCTGAATTTAATGATGAAATCGTTAGGTCTCTAGCTGAAGAGGCTCAGGTTTTTACATTATAAACTTCAAAGTTTACAGAAAAAAAAAAACCTGATCTTTCAAAACATTTATGGTGTTATAAACTGCATCAATTATAACAGTCCTTTTATTTGTTGCTGTGGTTCTCAACAGTTTTAGTACAAAGATTAGTTAACCTTTACAAAAAAACCCAAACTATAAACCTACAACATAATCACAGACCATCCTTGGTAGTGATGCTATAACTGCTTTCATTTATAACAACAAAACAAGTAGACTAAGCTTAAAGAGATTCAGCAGATTATTTTCTGCTATCACATGGATTGTTGGTGTACCACTGCCAGTCACATACATTTGCATTTATCTTCAATTTATCTGTTTATTTAACTGTTTTATTTTATTCTGGGTTTAAAATAGGTCTTCAGTTTATTTAGTCTGAAAATGCAGACTATTTCAAACTATTTCCTTTTTATTTTGATCATAATTCAAGTCAAGGATATTCTATTTAGTACTGATTTCTCAATTATTCAGTTCCAGTTAAGAAACAAACAGAAAGGTAATCAATTCACTTACCTGTAAAACCCAGGATGCACATTTGATAGAGAACTCGGTCTTTCTTGACATAATTTAATAAGAACAAATGAATTGACAGAACACTATACAATCATTGCATGCATATTAGAGATATAAAATCACTTAACTTTTTTTTTAAAGGTATTACCTGTAAGGCTTCCTGCTTATTATAGAATTCATTATCATCTGGTGGTTTAATGAGGTAGCAATGGTTACAGCACTTCTTGAGTTCCATCATAATGTTCAAAAAGCCCGAGGTACTGCCTTTTGAACCTTTACTCAGGGCTTTATAATTCCTGGTTAAAATCCACCTATGATACAGAATGTGCACAATGAAAGTAATTTCTAAAAATTTCTGGAAATATGAAAGATGTAAGCTCTCAAAATATCTGTTAAAACTGCATTATGAAAACTATTACACTTCAGTAGTTTTTATAGAGATATGTCATTAAAATAGCAGGAATTAAAAAGCGTCATTACTTACTTGTAATATTGCTTCTGCAATGCACTCATTTCCATCCTCAAAATTTGTTCAACCTTAGCAGGCAAAGACTTTTCTACATCTTTTTTTACTCTTCTGAGTAAAAATGGTTCAAGTTCTTTGTGAAGACTTGCATAACCGAACTCTCTTCCTTTGCCATGCTCCTCTTCAAAATCTTCCCAGGAAGAAAACCTTCAACATAGAAAGAATAAAGGTAAAATAATGACATACCATGAACACAGACACACAAAGACCATTAATATACCATGTGCACAAACACAAATAGACTTCTTCACTACTCTCCTCTGTTTTATTTAATAAGTTTCTGAATTTGCATCTCACAAGAAATTCCAAATATTTTGTCAGCAAATAGGAGAATGGAAATTAACAATCTTTTGCAGAATGAAAATTCAAAACAAAGTCTTGAATTTTAATTTCTTCAGTGAAAACACAACATTTTACTTTTCTGCATGGAAACACAGGTAGAAGGATATAGAAATTCAATTATATTTCTCAAGAGTAGCATGAAAATTAGTTGTATAGCTGGAGGAAGTGCAAAAGAGTAGACCACATACCTTTTGCAGCTTGTATGGACTAGCTGAAATGTGATTATCCTCTGGTATGTGCTAACAGACTAAGAGAATGCACTTTGTGAATAAATGAAGAATAGGTGCCAGACAACAAACTTAGTGGCTTTGTTTGTAAGGTTCTGAAGAAGTCAATGCAATGCATAGCACCGAAATTAATTGAAGCGACAATGCTTTGTATTTACAAGATATTTGAATGGAAGATGTGCTCTTATTTATTCCAAATATAAACAGAGGTTAGTATAGAATAATGTCAACCTATTCTATGCAAATCGTAAGGGGAAATTGGCTGCCTGAAGCATAGAATCATGGAATGTCCTGAGTTGGAAGAGACCCACAAAGATAATCAAAGTCTAACTCCTGGCCTTGCACAGGACTACCCCAAGAATCACACCATGTGCCTGAATAAATTACTGGATATTGGGTATTGAGGTTTTCATTCATGGTGCTAACACAGAAAAGATGACATCCTCAGCTCCATTCTATTTCCCTACAGCAAATCCATATGATTTTTCTTTTAAATAAGGATGAAGCATATTTTCAAGGTTTTCAGCCATACATCAATCCATCCTTTTCCTGAACTGCCAAAAAAGAAAAAGTGACAGCTGCTACCAAAACAATTTATCCAGAGCAGCATGAAAAATATGTGCATCTATTTTATAAAAAATATTAAAGCTATTTCACAATGCAATTCTTTACTGATTCTCCAATCACTACAATACCCCCCCCCATCACATTCCTTACTTTTCTGGCATGATGAAGTGCAGCAAAGACCAAAGCTCTTTAAGGGAGTTTTGCAGAGGGGTTCCAGTAATAAGAAGACGATGATTAGACTTAAAGTCTATTAAAGTCTTGTACAGAAGGGAATCATCATTTTTTAAACGATGAGCTTCATCAACTCCTATAAATACCCAATTCAGACCACCGAGGAATGACTTCAAGAAATTGGGGAGAGGGAAAGACATTTTACAAGTTAATATATTATGCAATGTCTGACATTTTACATGAGGTTATATATACACCATCACTCCTTTTATTTTAATAGAAAAGGACACCTATATGTTTTTGATATTAAGTAGAGGTTTTATGTTTGCTAGATTCAAAAGGCTATGCAGGCATCCCAACATTAAAAAGAAAGTATAAATCAAGTTTATACTTAGGGTAAGGAAGAAGACAAAAAGCTGATCTTTACATTTTCAACTGACAAAAAAATCCCAACATAAATCCACTATTGACTCTCTTCTTTTCAGCATGTACAAACAAAGTCAGCAAGCAGAATTTTTTATTATAATTATCATATGCTATTAGGATTAACAATAATTTTATATGCTACCATCAGGAAGAGAGTAGTAATATAAATATATGTAATACTGCACACACAAATACAAAATAAAACCCATGAAATTTCAGATTTGTGAATCACAGGTGCTTGGAGCTATGGACTGGTTTGTTTTTTCAGTTCCTGGATGACTAACAGGAAAGTAAAGATTTTGAGATGCAAAGAAATTACTACCGCAATGTTTTTGCCAGATGAAGAATTGCTTGCAGTTGGTGGGTTAATACAATCATTATTCTTCAAAAAACTTGGCCTATGGAACCATACAATGCTTATTTTGTAGGAAGAAGAGCTGGAAAGCAACCAGCCCAGTTGTGCCAACTTTTACTAGTTCACCAGGCGGTCAGGTATGACAGAGAGCCCCAGAACAGAACACATGCATAAAGGAGCGGGAACATATGTTAATGACTTCAGGGAAATTATTATCATATGTGTCTTTTCTGGGAAAACCTATGAATATGTATGTAAAATATAGCATATAAACAGGAAGCTTCCTGTACTAAGCATGTATTTCAGAGGAGATATCCCCTCATGCATTCAGCCAAATAAAGAATGTCTGCTTCTTCATGCTGCATTGGTGTTATGGAAGTTTTTTTTTACAGATTTTGGCAGCAATGTGAAGCACAAGCAAACTGAAACAAAAAAGTTTTACCCACTTGATATGTGGGTTAATGGAGGGGGCAGAAAGTCTAACCACACATACATAAAATCTAAAAGTGCTTAAAGAAAACAACATTCATAATTCCAAGAGTAAAGCCATCATACTCCCCCATCCATTTAACAGCCCAGAACCTAAATATGTGCCAACTCTAAAGGAATTTTACATTGTACAAATTATTTATATCTCCCTGAAGAAGTAAGGGTCATTACCTTATCCTTCAGCAAAATTTCATAAGTTGTTAGAAGTATATTAAATTTTAATCGCTTGGTCTGTGGATGCATCCATTCATGAGTTCTTATCTAGAAGAAGAATCAAGCAAACTATAAGCTGTAGAAAAATGGTCTTATTGATCAGGATGACTTCAGGTACTATAGCAATATAGATGTTAAGTGACATACAAGAATCTGATCAAGATCAAGGAACATAACAAGTGAAGCTTTTTTTCTTAAAGTTATTAAACAGTGGTGGTGAAGTGTTTGTTAGCTTTTGTTTGGTTGGGGTTTTTTATGGATTTCTTTGTGTGTTTAGGGTTTTTTGTGGATTTCTTTGTGTGTTTTGGGTTTTTTGTTTTTGTTGGTTGTTTTTTTTTTTGTTTGTAAACTGTAATGGATAAGGTTCCTTATAGTCTTCATTTCAGGAAACAAATTAAAATTATGTCTGTTTGGCTTAAATATTTATTTTATGCACCCAAATAATTGCATGACAAAAGACAATTTATTTTCATTGCATTTTTAATCCTTTTTATTATTAAACAAGAATGAAATTTTTAATATTCATTCAGATCAGATCAAAATTTATACTTTTAATTTGCATTTTAACCATATGCAATGTTTCAAATAATTATTTGCTCATTCCAAATCAAAATATTGGAGATTAGCATAAGACAGGAACATGAAGTGAGTCTTATTTACCACTAATATTTCCAATGATACAAAGAAATACTCACCATATTTCTGCTAGTTATATCTCCTAAGTAAACCACAGCATTCATCTGAGGAGCCCAAGTTTGAATCTCTCTTTGCCAAGATGTCAAGGTAGAAAGTGGCACGACTAGCAAGAAAGGCCCATACAGTTGATGTTCGTGAAACAGGTAGTTCAGAAAAGAAATTGTTTGTATTGTTTTACCCAGACCCATTTCATCTGCAAGAATACAACTATTCCCTCTAAAAACAAACAAACAAACAAACAAAATTTATAAATGCTTTCAAGTTAAAACCAGCAAGACTAATTTAAGACTACTTACTTGCACCATGAGTGGGCAAGCCAGTTCAGTCCATTTAACTGATAATCTCTTAACTCTAAACTGTCATGTCCTCCAATATAAGATGGTTGCTTCTTTAGTGCAACAAACCTCGGCCTCTGTTTTAGAATCTGTCAAAAGCAAATTGAGCATCAGTCTTACTACTAAGTGAAGTTACCAATATATCTTCTTATAGAAACAAAGAGGCTGTATGATTCTGTTTGGTCACCAAGTCTAGTCTTTATTCGTGACAAACATCTAAGCCATATAACAATATCCAACAATTTGCAAGCTAAAATTAGTTTGCTGATCTGAATTCCACAACAGAAATGACAAGAACTCATTCACAAAGGTTACTTTAAAAACAAATTAAAGTAATAAACAATTTAATCTTTGAATGACAATAAAATAAGTAGGAGCAAATATAGAAACATAGAATGGGTTGGGTTGGAAGGGACCTTAAAGAACATTTAGTTCCAACCCCCCTGCCATGGACATGGACACCAAAGTCTATTCTTAATAGTAATACTTCCTACATATATAAATATAGCTATCACTGTTATGGACAGCATTCAAAAAGATTTTATAATATGCATTAATGAATGCATAAAATAGATCAGGTTTTAAAAAAATTATTGCAACTGTATAAATCCATTGAAATTACACACTCACCTTGCAGTCTTTAAATGGAGTAGTCTTGGATTGGTTTCTGCTAAAATACTCATCAATACATGTCTGAAATTTTTTGGCAATGAGAGCACCGTCTTCCCAGCTACATTCTGAGTAAGGCAGACCTTGCCATTTGCAATAGTAGTCTGGATAACCAGCTGCTGATTTCTGATTTGAATGAGCTGTAGAAACGCATTAGAGATACTAGATCAGTATTTTCTTTTTGTATTTTAAGAAAGCACTCATTTTAGGTGATAAGACAAAACTTTTCATCAAAGATTTGGTTTTGCCTTAAGCTGCTAGGGATATTAATAACCTAAATTTCTTAACTATAAATTCAACATGCAAGCAATAAACTTGTAATATTCGCAAGACTGTTTTCCATCTGGAAGTTTGTCACGTACCAATTATCCTCTCCACTATTTGATACTGTTTATGTAGATCATCTGTAAGTTCCTGCTGGCAGTTATAATATTCCACATCTTCTGGAGAAGCATTTTTCAGCCTGAAACGGGAATTCATTTGCAGCACTTACTATTTTGTGCAGTTCTAAAATTAAGAAAATCTGGCAATTTTAAAGGTCTGAATGTAAGCACCACAGGAATGCTGCTTAGGGAACTTTGGAAAAGCTACAACTCTGGAATTCCTGCTATAAAAGTGTTGCATCTGGTCTAGGTACGTTATCACTGATGACTGAGGAAGCTTATAAAGAGAAATTACTATCAGCTACATCTTATACTAGTCATGCAGATTATTTACAGTATCTGTTCTCAATACAGTTAATGCACTTCACATGGCATTTTCACAGAAGAACACAGATGGCTCACTATTAAGAATCTATCTTATGAGTCACTAAAAATTCCACCACTGTTCATAGATTATATTACACATACTAACAAACTGGAATACCACAACATAGCACTAAAATGTAAGGAATTTTTAAATTTCTTGGTTCTGAGGCTTTGACAGAAGTTTGAGCCAAGAAAACGAAATGCTGTAATGTTTTGAGTGCTGTAGTCATTTCTGATTTTTTTAAATCTCTGCAGCAATTCTCAAAGAACTCTGATCAAAATACAATCAATGACAAAATTAGTAAAAGTTAAAATTTAAAACAAAACCAGAAAACCCACCACTCATCTTGTTAAAACTTCATTTATAACACACATATTAAAATCTAGGTACAGAAGCTGCTTCCTTAAAGCCCTGATTTTACAAGATGTGTGAGTATTGTCACGTGCTCAAGTAAAGTTGGTGTGCACAGAATCTTACAGGATCGTAAGATGTTAGGAAAGCTTCAAATTTAGAGCTTTTGTCTTCCTCTTGTACAGGCACTTAAAGCCATCTATATTGTTACAAAAATATGCAACATGGAAATCGTTATAAAAATACTCACCAGCGTTTTGTTTCCTGATCCTTTTTTTTGTAGTTGTCCAGTTTCTTCATTCCTTTAACATTTTGTTGCTTCAGTGTTTCCTCAGTTTCCCATGTATTATGGATGTGTGACCAGCCTTTCCATTTAATAAGATACTGTATTTCTCCTGGCTCCTTTGATTTTTCAAACCCAGTATTTGGGTCACCATCTGCCTCAACTGCATAGATGGTGGTTGCAGCACCAGTGGCTAATAAAGAAACCACACCATAAGCCTTGATGCACTGCCATAAATTAACCAGTAAAAAAACACACTGCAGAAAGCAATTTGTGATGCTCTTATAAGAAGATGCAACTTGATTAATTATATCTACAATGTTTATGTCAGTCTTCTTATTTGAAGAATTATGATGCAGCTATATTAACACATGCACAAGTATACCAACAAGATTCAAAAAAAGCAACCAAAAATACTGTACCTAACCTATAGTCTCATCAGAATTTTCTTAGCATTTCTAGTCTTTCTAACGATCCTGAGAGAATGCTCCACTAACAATGCTTGCTGTCATCTTTGCTATGTCCTTCTCATCTCTAAGAATATAACAGATATTGAGAATTGTGCTTAATCAGCCTTGAGACTTCAAAATCCTACTATTCAATTATTACTATGGATGCCATAAATAAAATTTACCGAATCAAAGAGTGGTTGAGATTGGATGGGACTTCTGGAGGTCATTGGTCCAACCTCTATGCTCAAACAAGGTCACCTAGAACCAGTTGCCCAAGACCATGTCCAGATAGCTTCTGAATATCTCCAAGGAGGGAAACTCCACCACCTCTCTGGACAACTCCAACATGCAAACTGGTAACAACAGATGAGTAGAAGGATAAGGTACTCAACAACTTTTTTTCCTCAGTCAATGCAGGAACGGAGGAGGCAAAGTCTGTCCTACTGCAAGTGAAGATCAGGTTTGAGACCACCTGAGGAATCTGAACATAAATAAGTTTTAGGGACCTGATGAGATGTACCCCAGAGTCATGAGGGAATTGGCTGATGTAGTTGCCAAGCCACTCTCCATGATATTCAAAAAATCATGGCAGACAGGTGAAGTCCCAGGTAACTGGAAAAAGGGAAATATTGCACCCATCTTTAAAAAGGGTAGAAAGGAGGACCCTGGAAACTAACAACCTGTCAGCCTCACCTCTGTGCCCTGGAAGATCAAGGAACAGATCCTCCTAGAAGCTATGCTAAGGCACATAGAGGACAGGGACGTGATTTGGGACAACCAGCACGGCTTCACAAAGGGCAAGTCCTGCCTGACCAACCTAGTGGCCTTCTATGATGAAGTGACTCCACCAGTGGACAAGGGAAAGGCTACAGATGTCACTTATCTGGACTTCTGTAAAGCCTTAGACACGGTCCCCCGCTACATCCTTCTCTAAAATGGTGGACTATTTAATGGATAAAGAATTGGCTCCATGTCCGAATGGAGATCAGTGATGAGTGGTGTCCCTAAGGGGTCCATATTGGGACCAATGGTTATTTAATATCTTCATCAATGACATAGATGAAGTGATTTGTTGGAGAATTTTGCTCAGACATGGCTTGAAGGAAAAAAAAGTCATTAATATATACAGCTGGTTAAAAAGTAAAAGGCAGCTGTAAGCAGCAAGTTCTCAGGCTTTTTCTTAACAGTAAACACCACGTCCTTGAGGAAGTGGTGAGAAAGAAAGGCATAGTGGAAAACATGGAGGCCTTGAGAATGATAAATAAGTCAATAACAGGATGAGAAAAACAAGTATTAGTCTCAACAAGAAAACCACAGGTTTCGGCAACAAAGTAGGGGTTGGTGTGTAATCTGTGGCCAATGATGAGCTCGGGTTTTGTAATATGTATGAGCTTAATTAACACCACTAAAAAGTGTGTAAGTGAGATCAATAAATTGGAGTTTGATGCTGATCAATTAGGATAGGTCGACTCCCTTTGCTTCCTCAAATGGCGACACCCGATCATGATACGGCAACGCACCACGGAGGAGTGAAGACACGGGTCGGGTTCCGAAGCAGCCGGAACAGCAGATAAGCGCGGAGAAAAAAGCGGATAAAAAAGAAGCTGAGACGCGCCGTGCCCTGGGTGTCGTATAGACGAGCCTGGCCGAAAAGTGCTGCCGCGACCTTGAAGAGCTGCAATCAGCGCTGACGATTTTAGGTATGGAAAGGCAAGCAGCATATGTTTTATTTACTGCCTTTTTACAAAAAAGGCAGGTTAAGGGGATAGATTTGCAAAAGGTTTTACCAGGGCTTTTGGCTTATGGCTACGATAGGGGAGTTTTCATTAACCCCCATACAGTTCACGAGTTAACGGAGTGGCCTAAATTCGGTGATTTATTATGGAGGCTACTTTAGAGGGTGATAAAACTGCCAAGAAGTTAGGTAAATTATGGAGGGTCGTTTGCAATGAATTACTGCAGTTTCAGGTCGAGAAAGAGGCTGCCCAGCAGGCTACCGCCGCTCATGGGCGTAATAAAGATTACGATCAGGACAGGGGATATGATCAGGACAGGGGAATACCATTAGCCCCTGCAATGAGGACGGTCTTATTACCTGCTTCGCTGCCCTCTTCTGCTTCAAGCCAGGCTACACAGAGCGCTTCTGAGGCTTCCACACCCCCTGAACAACATGAACTATGGCCAAGACCACCCGATAATCTCCCAAAAATCAATGAGCCGATCCCTGGGGCGGAAAACGACCTAGCAGGGGCTATTGCAAGGGAGCGGAGGTTGGCTTGGGCTAACCTTGCCAGAGAAGCTATGAAAAAGGGGGATGGGGAGCTTATCAGCGCTGCTACCCAGCTGGCTTGTCCTGTTGTATTCAATCTGCAGGAGGGAGGGGGCATGCAGGCTACTATTACAGCCCTTGATTGGAAATTACTGTCTCAACTGAGGTCTACTGTTAGTCAGTTTGGAGTGAAAAGTGAGCCAGCTAAACAGATGTTAAGACTATATTTTTGATACCAGTCTCCTTCTGGTGAATGATTGTCGGGGACTAGCTAAATTGATTTTTACTCAACATCAGCAGTTGTTATTTAATGCTCATTGGCAAGGGCTTGTAAACAAATGTGCGGTGGTACAGAGGCAGCAGGGAGACCCTCTCCATGGCATAACTGTTAATGAGCTTATGGGCCTGGGACCTTTTCTTCGTACTGAGGCACAAGCTTTGTTGGGGCAAGAGAAGTGCCGTGAGGCTATGAGGTTGGTCAGACTCGCTATAGAGAGGGTAAAAGAGCCAGGAGGGATACCCATGTATATGGGAATTAAGCAAGGGCCAGAAGAGTCATTTGGGTCATTTATTGATAAGGCTGCTGCCGCAATCGAAAGGGCTGGGGTGCCAGAATATCTTAGGGGGGCATTACTCAAGGAGTGTGCTCTCCAGAATTGTAATTCTACTACTAGGAGAGTGCTTAATACTCTGGGTGCCAATTGGACTATAGAGGAGGCATTAGAGAAGATGGCTTTGGTGCCAACAGGAGCAGAAGCCTTTGTAGTAGATGCAATCAAACAATTAGGGCTAGGCTTACAAGAACAGGCAAAATCCTCTCAAAGTCAGGTGTTAGCTGCTCTTGCACCTCTTCAAACGTCAGCAGCACTGCCTCCGACAGGCTAATTGGGGCCAAAAATGCCATTCGGACACCCACAATATGAGTGCCTGCAAGCAGAGACCGGGAAGTACGAACCGCAGTGATCACGCACCGGCTCAAGTCGTCGCTGCAACATCAGCACCCTCTCCTGCCTCCAACCCAACACCACAGGGAGCTTCGGCTTGGAACCAGCAGCTGCCGTAGGAGTTACGCTGATGACCCCGCACCCATGGAAGATCCCGACAGGGACTCATGGACCTATTGTTATACAGGGTCACGCTGGGTGCTTTGCCTTTCAGAAGATCATCTGCATTGGGATTATTTGTTTTGCCTGGTGTCATTGATGTGGACTATATGTTATGGTGCATACTCTTTTCCCACCACTCCAAATTAACAAAGGACAGAGAATTGCTCAGCTGGTGCCACTTGAGCCAAATGACTAAGGGATTACAGACTATAAAAGGACAAGAGAGGGGGGAAAATGGTTTTGAATCCACTGGAGGACTTACCTTACTGACTTTGAACCTTTCTGAGAGACCCAAGAAAAGGGTGGAAGTGGAATTTCAAGGACAGAAAGGATCATTTTCAGGCTTGTTGGACACTGGAGTCGATTCCAGCATTATTAGCCCTAGCCTTCGCCTCCTCTCCCGGTTCGCATGAATGAAAAACAGCTAACAACCTTCTTTTCTTAGTCAAATTACCACCTACCGTGCAATGCCTGATAAGGCAGGACATTATGGCTCAGTTGGGGGTGGTTTTAACCCTTTGGGGTAAAAGCCATTGCTTGGACCATGGCTGAGGAACCTTGTGACATATGCTATAGAGATATTAGAGGTGCTTTTAATGCTTTTGCTTATTTTACCTTGTATTTTTAATTGTATTCAAGATATGGTCAGTAGAATGATAGAAAAATCCTGGCAGACTAACCTCCTTGTGCAAAAAAGAAAAACGGGGAATTTGTTGGAGAATTTTGCTCAGACATGGCTTGAAGGAAAAAAAAGTCATTAATATATACAGCTGGTTAAAAAGTAAAAGGCAGCTGTAAGCAGCAAGTTCTCAGGCTTTTTCTTAACAGTAAACACCACGTCCTTGAGGAAGTGGTGAGAAAGAAAGGCATAGTGGAAAACATGGAGGCCTTGAGAATGATAAATAAGTCAATAACAGGATGAGAAAAACAAGTATTAGTCTCAACAAGAAAACCACAGGTTTCGGCAACAAAGTAGGGGTTGGTGTGTAATCTGTGGCCAATGATGAGCTCGGGTTTTGTAATATGTATGAGCTTAATTAACACCACTATAAAAGTGTGTAAGTGAGATCAATAAATCGGAGTTTGATGCTGATCAGTTAGGATGGGTCGACTCCCTTCGCTTCCTTAATGATTGAGTGCAGCCTCAGCAAGTTTGCAGGCAACACCAAGCTGAGTGGTGCTGTTGACACACCTGAAGGATGGGATGCGATCCAGAGGGACCTGGACAAGCTCAAGAAGTGGGCCCATGTGAACCTCATGAGGTTCAACAAAGCCAAGTGCAAGGTCTGGCACCTGGGTTGAGGCAATCCCTGGTATCAATACAGCCTGGGGGATGAAGGGATTGAGAGCAGCCCTGTGGAGAAGGACTTGAGAGTACTGGTAGATAAAAGGCTGGACATGAGCCAGCAATGTGCTATCAGAACCCAAAAACCCAACCATATCCCGGGCTGCATCAAAAGAAGCGTGGCCAACAGGTTGAGGGAGGTGATTCTGCCCTTCTACTCCCCACTGGTGATACCCCACCTGGAGTACTGCATCCAGTTCTGGAGTCCTCAGAACAAGAAATACACGGACCTGTTGGAGCATGCCCAGAAGAGAGTAATGAAAATGATCAGAGGGCTGGAGCACCTCTCCTATGATGACAGGCTGAGAGAGTTGGGGTTGTTCAGCATGGATAAGACTCCACCTTATTGTGGTCTTTCAGTACTTTAAGAGGACTTATAAAAAAGAAGATAGGGACAACCTTTTTAGTAGGGCATTCTGCTTTTGGCTGGGATAGAATTAATTTTCTTTATAGTAGTCAGTATGGGGCTATGTTTTGAATTTGTGATAGAAACAGTGTTGATATATCAGGGATGTTTTAGTTATTGCTGAGCAGGGCTTACACAGAGTCAAGGCCTTTGCTGTTTCTCATACCACCTCACCAGGGAGTAGGCTGTGGGTGCACAAGAAGTTGGGAGAGATGGTTTGTTTTCCCAAGTAATCATTATGCATGATGGGCCCCTGCTTTCCTGGCTATGGCTGAACACCTGCCTGCCAATGGAAAGTAGTGAATGAATTGCTTGTTTAGCTTTGCTTATGTGTGCAGTATTTGCTTTCCCTATTAAACTGCCTTTATCTCAAACCATGAATTTTCTCACCTTTTTATTTTTTCTGATAGTCTCCCCCATCCCACAGGGGAAAATGAGTGAGCAGCTGTGTGGGGCTTAGTTGCGTAGGGCCTGTTGCCATAGGACAAGGGGTAATGGTTTTAAACTAAATGAAGGGAGATTTAGACTAGATATAAGGAAAAAAATTTTTATGACAAGGGTGGTGAAACACTGGCACGGGTTGCCCAAAGAGGTGGTAGATGCCTCATCCCTGGAAACATTTAAGGTCAGGTTGAACAGAGCTCTGAGCAATCTGATCTAGTTGAAGATGTTCCTGCTCATTGCAGGGGGATGGGAGTAGATGAACTTTGAAGGTCTTTTCCAACCCAAACCATTCTATGATTCTATGACACTTGCTTTCCTCCAGTCCTCAGGCACTTCTCCCAGTTGCCATGATCAAAAATTATTGAGAGTGTCCTTGCAGTGACATCTGCCAGCTCCCTCAGTACTCATGGGTACATTCCATCAGGGCCCATTGACTTATGTATGTGCAGTTTGCCTAAGTATTCCCTGGCCTGATCATCTTCCACCAAGGGTACATATTCTTTGCTCCAGCTTTCCCTCCCCGATATCGGGGACCAGGGATTCCTGAAGACTGGTCTTGATAGTAAAGACTGAGATGAATGAAGTATTCAGTACCTCAGCCTTTTCCGTGTCCTGCGTTATCTTGTCATTCAGTAGTATGCCTATATTTTCCTTAGTCTTCCTTTTGTCACCTATAGAGAGGCTTTTGTTGCTGTCCTTGACAATCCTTGCTACATTCAATTCCAAGTGGACTTTGGCTTTCCTAACTGTGTCTCTGCATGCTTGGATTGTGTCTCTCTATTCCACCTTCCCTATACCTCCTCTTTGTTTTTGAGTTTTGCCAAGAGCTCCTTGTTTATCTCTGCAAGCCTACTGGCAATTTTGCCTGACTTCATGCTCTTTGGGATGGGCTGCTCTTGAACTATTTCTCCCTAAACTCGTTTTACTACTTCCCTCCCCCCAACCTTAAGAATCTTATGTGGGGTAATTTTTAATTAAATACAGTTGGTATTACAGCTGAAGCACACTAGCAGAAAGAAACAGGCTCATTTCTGCGAGGAGAGCCAAATAAAGAAGTGGACCCAACCAGATGCAGGGGGCAGATATAGAAACAGAACATTGCAATAGTAAAAGGCATGTAAAATAGAAGAAGTTTAGTCCAAAAGGCTTTTAACACAGCGATGACACTGTGCATTAGAGTAAAGGGCTAGAGTAAGAATACACTGGAAAAAAAAGAAGCAACACACAAGCAGGACACTGCATCTCATCAGATGCTGGAAATATGAAACCCTTACCATCATCCATAAAATTAGTTCTAGAAATGCACATGCAAGCATACCACTGAAATTTTATATTCCACCATCCATTGCACTGTATTGGGACTATTTGAAAATAAATAACTGAAATCACAATCTCAATGGTTCAGCCTTCCTAACCTCATCCTTCATCATTCAGGCTACTGGTTAGCTCTTGTATTCATTCCATTTTCTCTTCACCCTCTTGTATAGAGTTTATACCTATCAAATATCAATAAACTGTACAAATAGTGATGTAACAGTATGCTATGCATTTAAGCAATATTCCACTTCATTTTTTCTCTTTCACAGAACCACAGAATATGCTGAGTTGGAAGGGACCCACAAAGATCATCAAGTCCAACTCCCGGCCCATCCCAAAGAGTCACACCATGTGCCTGAGAGTATTGTCCAAACACTTCTTGAGCTCTGTCAGGCTTAGTTCTGTGACCACTTCTCTAGTTACTTAAGTTCTGCTATGTTTAATTTTATAAGGCTTACAAAAGAAATATTCTTATGAGTATGAAAAACAAAATAGGATTACTTTCTGGTACTTTAAAACGTCTTTACAAACATCACAGGTTACCTACAGCTGAGAATAATTGCTGTTGACATTGCACCACAATGCAGGGCAGCATCTTAAGAACACTGATAACAAAATTACCTCCTTTTCGGCCAATTCGACTATCCATAAACTTCTCTATAGTTTCAAATTCATCTTCTTCAGGCTGTGGGACATCTTCTCCACAAACTTCCAACAAGTCATCAGAATCTGTCTTGGTTTCTTCAGCTTCTTTGTAGCTAACATTGACTGTTGCCTGGCGACGAGATCCTCTCTTGTCATAGTCATCATTGTCTGACGAATCAAGCTGCCTCTTTTTCTGTCCTGCAATCTTTTTGCCACTTTTTGGCTCAATTCTTGAAGGCAATAAGACACAACACAACAGTGAAGTTTCAACGTGGACAACTATAAGCCTTCTATATTTGTTTCTGAATACATGTTTTTCATGACTATTCAGTTACACTAATTTCAGTTGGAGCAGACAGGAAAGAGGTATTCAACACAAACCACTGGTATGATAACATCTTTTGTAGATTAAAAAAGGTCTTCACGTTCTGTAATAAATATTAATGTTTTCATTTGCCTGTATAGTAGTACAGTACTTGATTACAAATTAGAAATAGTACCAGAGTAGCTAAAATGCAAGACCTTCTTACCTGCTTGGAGGTTTCCGGCTTTTGACTTTGTTTTCTGGCTCATAGTCAGATTCACTGTCTTCACAACTGCTTTTCTCTTTATCTTCCTCTGATTCAGAATCAGAACTAGTTCCTGATACTGACTCTGACCCAGACATTTGCCAGTCTTCACTGTACATATTGAGAAACAAAATAGTAACTCGCATTAGTTTTTGGGGGGGTTTGTTTTGTTTTTAAAATCAAGCATTCACCACAGGCTCGTTGCTTTAATTTCAACATTCTTTACAGAAATAAAAATGTTATAATAGTCATTTCAGCTGGAATGACAGAAAATTATAATGGATGGATATCAGGTAAAAATACCAAGTGGCTTCAAAAGGAATTGAATTCTGTTATCAAGAGACAGATGTAAAAAACAAAATACACCAAAAATATGGATTTCTGTATAAAATACAGCTTTGATAAATGAGTTATTTTGACATGAATAAACCTGACATCCTTAATAACTTTAGTTGGAAAGATATATATTTACTGGAACTTACCTATGATCGTCATAAAAACCATAACATTATATTTTGCAGAATCCAAAAGTCTCTAATAGCTATATCCCTGTGCCTCATGAATAAATAGCAACTTCAGCACAGGAGCAAAAAATAATAGAGAATCAGACTGAGAAACACACAGAAAGACTTCAACCATGGCAATCAGAGGCACTGGCTCCCAAAAGCCCCAACTGAGCTTCCAACTCAGTGTTTAACACTCATGCAAGATATTATGAGCAAGCCACTTGTGACTTCCAGTGGCTGTATCTCTGTTCTCCTGCTTAGCTGAGATATTCTACTTTGCAAGAGGAAAGATGTACCCACTGATCAACAGTATCTTAACTCAGACTCTGTTTGTACAGAGAAATTTAATCTTAATTGCTTGGGTGTGAGTGGAAGAAAAATCTGGTATGCATTTTTGAAAGGTTGCTAAATTTTTATACTACTATCTAATACCAGTCTTAGGGGGTCTTTGACCAAGATGATCAAATAGTACTAATGTCCTTCAAAAGTGAAATATTACTCAAAGACCTTTACATTCCATTTCAGATGAGGAAACCTAAGAATCAGGGCTTTGACACTTCTTTCAATTAAATATGAAGTGGTCCTCAAATTACATTTTCATTGTGATCAATACATCCGTGTGTCTTGGAAATGCTACAGAATCATCTGTCTCCTCAAAAGATTTTTTTCTGTAAGCTCTAAATTAAAAAACACCCAAACAACAACCTCTCCCTCCAATAAAAACAGAAAAAGCCCCACCCCAAACCAATCAACTCTCCCACCCCTATGCAAATACACAACTTGTATTTATTTGGAGATATAGACAACATATAGAACACCAGACTCTGTATGGCTTGGAGCCTGTACTAAATTTATATATAGAAATCAGCTCTGCATGTCAGATAACAGCTGCAAACATACTTGTTTCAAAATAGGTAAAAATCAAAATTGAAGCACTGGATAGATGGGGTTATTTGGTTACTAGTTTCTAAACTATCTTTCCTGTAACAGATTATGTTATTAGGTTTAATCACATTCTTAAGTAACAAAAGACAGAATGACAATTCACTCAAAAAGCACTATTTGGCATAACAGCTTCTTTTTGCCCCCCACCTTCTTGAAGATATTATATTGACAACCCCGAATACTGAGATGATTAATTTAACTGGAGAAGAGGAATGAGAAAACAATTAAATTTCTATTCAATGTTCATTTAAGAAATACAAAACAACACAACAACAACCAAACAAAACTCACAAAATTTCAAACAAAAAAAAAACCAAAACCACCCCTCCCACACACAAGAGGTCACTACCAATGAGAAGGTATAATCTTTTTCACAAACTATTTAATTTACAACTTAAAACCAGCTCAGTTTCAACTTGGATTTATTGACTAGCCAAGATGGTTTATTACTGTCAAACCTGTAATAATTGGGGGGGAAGGTTGCCTCTAAAGCATTGAAAAATTTGGCATTAACTGTAGTAAACCCCTCAGGTTTAGCCAGGGCCCCTTGGAGAACAGAATGCTGACACAGCGGCAAAGAAGTTTCCTGTCTCCAGGGACATCTGCCTTGTACCTTATCCCTATAGCCATGTAAGGCAATATCTTGTTAACCCTACTATTGGTCACTTATGGTCACTCTAACACCTTTGCCATTGGTCAGGATTGGATCCGGGCCAAGGGTATAAAAGTAGCATACTGTACCCCTACTAACTCGGAAGAAGAAGAGCCGAGACCCTTCACGAACCCCTACAATAAAGCCATACACGTGGAACAGCCAGCGTCTTCTGCTTCTCCTCTCTCTATCATCTGCTGGAGCCTTAGGCCAAGGGAAAAAGCTACCTAGCAAGCAAAGCTGAAATCACAAGAGCTGCCTAATCACTAAGAGCTGAATATTCCCTGCTTGCTAGGGGCTGGCCCGCGGCCTTGGTCTGAGAGCGAGCTGGCCTCTGGCACCCAGTCCCCTTGGGGACTGAGCTCTGGAGCTATAGTAGCTTGCATAGGATAAGACCAAGCAAGGCTCATTTAATTAACTATGGGATTCCAATTCAAATTTTATCTGAGACAAGCTAATTAAGTAATTTTCTATTTCTTCAGTAATTTTCAGAGGACCTCCAGCTCAAAAACATGCCACAAACAAGACTATTTTAAAAATAAAAAGTGGTGATGAATGTTTTCCAATAATACTGTAGGTAATAGTCTCTTGCTCAGAAATGAATAGTGATATCATAAATTATAGAACAATTTATGTTGGAAAAGACCTTTAAGATCTATATATATATATTGCTTTCAGAGTATTTATTTTAAAATGTTTCAAAATGTCAATCAAAATTGAGAAGCACAAGACTGTATTTTAAGTGCAGAGAAATTAAGACTGGCTAATTATAAGCATTATGTTGCCATAACAAAAAATTATATAATTTATGAAAAACATCTTACTCTTTATGTTTTTTCTTCTTGGCTTCACTGGAAGAGTCATCTACAGAATCTTCACTGTTCGATGAATCCTGCAGATGAAGAAAAGAATATATGCGATTTATTCCCGCAAAAAAGAATGAAGTATTTTTAGTATTAAAAAGATAATTCAGCTCCCACTTTCAAACAGAAATCCTATTCTTCATGTCTTATCCTCTTCACGCCTCTCAATGTACCCATTCATATTGAATAAGATCAGGATTGCTGTTGATTTCATATTTCTCCATCTAAAACATACCATGTCAGCAGAACTCCAGAAACCACTACAAAAAACTGTTTTAAAATATAATCATTGTGCCTACATAGTCAGTTTACACTGCTGCAAGTTAATAAATCAAGATAAGGGTTCTCTCAAAAGCCTAATAAAACCTCTTGCCCTTTGAGAGCTGTCTCACCTTTCATATACTCTCACATTTAAATACCACTAAGAAAATTGTTAGAATAGCATATATGTTTCTTCTCTCTCCACTCCTAAACAAAAAAAAATAAATCTATGAACCCTCTTAAAATTATTTTCCTAAAACAAATCTCAAGGAGATTAAATTTAAATCATTTTTATCCTGAAAAAGAGTCTTCAGGAAAAGAGTATTTAACAAGAGCAATAAACTAATATTTTAAGTATATATAATTAACTCCTGTGTTCAGTTTTAATGATGAGCAGCTAGATCTGACTAAAAAAGACACACAGAGTAATGATGACTTGCAATTACACTGTTTTTTTAATAATGAAGGAAATATGAAAGTCTGCTTTCAAATAAATTCTAATTCACAGTCATTAGTGTCCTTAAAAGATATTCATATTGCACAAAGTCAACTTTTGTTGAGTCTATGGTTTAGGTTTTAAAAATCTCTAAAATTGAAGTATAGTTCTTAAAAGACAAGAATACTTTTATAACTGCTACAAAAGTTGCAAAAATCTAGCTTTCTACTCCATAGTGTTTCTTAAAAACGTCAGCAGCTACCTTTATATGGAAACAATAGTGGAAAATTTTATAGTATTTTTAACTGTCTTTATGGAACTCAGAAGGAAGAAATACAATGAAATTTAATATAAGGTGACTTGAAAAATTAGTCCATACATCACAGAATATCTAGCTAAAGATATCAATCTAAACTGCTATCATTTTGACACAACTCATGTTACACCCATGTTTCCTCATAAGCGTGTCGGTTATTTGAACATTACTTTTATAGACTAAAACCAGACTTGCTAAACACAAGGAGAACAGAACTTGGCTCTAAATAATTTTATTCTAACATATGGGGTAATGAGAAATGCATTTCTACATTTTATTTACTAACTCGTATATTATTCACCTCTTCTGAACCACTGTCTGATGAGGCTGCCTTCTGTTGTTGTTGCTTCTTGACCACTGCTGATCTCTGCACAGCAAGTATACTTGGACTGGACTTCCAAAACTGAATTGGAATTCAGATACAAGAGTAATTTAAACCTATTGAAACTTTAAACTTTACCACATACTTACTTAAGCTGAGCATCATCACTACTAAGATGAATCTCAATTTCATTATTAATAAAAAACTCATTACAAAATACTGCATGCATTAATAATACTGGATAGTATTTTAAAGAAGTGAGACTTCTGTAGAAAGGAATGTTATACAATAATTGTTGGCACAATTTGTACATCAAGTATAACAACAGTTGTACAGGCCTCTATTATTAAGATAACTCCTTTTTTTTTAAGTAAATTTTTAACTGATCTAGATAACTCCTTCCAGGCCACTTTGCTCATCTACTCTTGCTTAGTCCTATGGCAATACTGAAGTACACACAATCAGAATATCTTGAGTTGGAAGAGACTCATATGTGGCCGCAGCTTTCTTCACAGAGAGCAGCAGGCACAACCTTCCCAGGATTTCTCCTGGGGAAGGCAGTAAGAAAATTCAGAGAAAGAAGAGAAAAGAATTCTTATCTCTATTTGCTGTGCCTGTTGCTTGGCACATGGTGAATGTGTTATGGAGATTGTTTACCAAAAGTGATTTCTTAATTGACCACTGGTGATGGTTGCTTTGATTGATTGACCAATTAGGTCAAAGCTGTGTCGTGACTGTTGGAAAGGGTCACGGGTTTTTCTTTAGTATAGAGTATAGTATAGTATAGTATAGTATAGTATAGTATAGTATAGTATTGCTTAATAAAGCATTTGTTCAGCCTTCTGAATCATGGAGTCATTGCACATCATTCCCTGGCTGGGAGTTGTCCTGCATCGATACCCATAAGGATTGAGTCCAACTCCCCACTCCTTGCAGGACTACCTAAAACTAAATCATATGAGTAAGAGTCTCATCCAGATACTCCTTGAACTCTGACAAGTTTGGTGCCAAGACCACTTCCCCAGAGAGCCTGTTCCCATGACCAATCACCCTCTCAGTGAAGAACTTTTTCCTAATGTCCAATCTGAACTTCCCCTGATGCAGCTTCATTCTATTGTCTTGACCTGGTCACCAGAGAGAGGACATCAGCACCTCCCCTTCCACTATCCCTTGTGAGGATGTTGCAGACTGCCATGAGGTCACCCCTCAACCTTCACTTCTCCAAGCTGAACAAGCCAAGTGACCTCAGCCACTCCTTGTAAGTCTTACCCTTGAGACCTCTCACCATCTTGTTCATCATCCTTTGGACACTCAGTTGGTTAGAGCATGGTGCTAATAACCCCAAGATTCAATCCCTGTACAGGCCATTCTCTTAAGAGTTGGACTCAATGATTCTTGTGGGTCCCTTCCAACTCAGAATATTTTGTGATTCTAATAGTTTGATGTCCTTCATAGGTTGAGGTGCCCAAAACTGCACACAGTACAGGTGGTGGGGCCGCACCAGTGCAGTGCATAGCAGGACAATCACCTCTCTCAACTGGCTAGCAATGCACCCCAGGGCACATTTGGCTCCTAGGGCATACTGTTGACTCATATTCAACTTGCCATCAACCTAAATTCCCAGATCTCTTTCTACAGCATTGCTCTCCAGCTGCGTTTGCAAATTTGCATGTATACCCTGGATTACTCTGTCCCGGGTGCAGAATCTGGCATTTGGTCTTATTAAATTTCACACAGTTGGTGATTGCCCAGTTTTCTAGCCAATCCAGATCTCTCTATAAAGCCTCTCTACCCCTGAGGGAGTCAACAGCTCCTCCTGGTTTAGTATTGTTGGCAAATTTACTTAATGTACATTCAATTACTGTGCCCAGATAATTTATAAAAACACTGAAGAGAAAGGGCCCTAATATTGAGCCCTGAAGAACCCTACTAATCACTAGTCACCAGCCTGATGTAATTCCATTTACTACAACTGTTAGTCCAACCCATCAGCCAATTATTCACCCATCATTTTATGGACTTGTCTAGCTGTATGCTGAACACTGTATCCAGAAGGATACTGTGAGAAACAGTATCAAAACCATGAATATGAACAACAACAAAAAAACCCAAAACCACAAATACAAAAAAGTATCCTTAACAGCCTCTGAATCTTACAGTAGGAAATATTTTACTACCCTTCATGTATATCATATCATCCAAATTAAGGCCATATTACATAGAGAAACAGATGAGAGGTCATTCATTGCACTGAAGAGATTTCTAGGCACCACTCTTTTTTTCTAAATTAGGCAGACTTTTTCCCCATACAAAAACAAGATATACCTAACCCTGAAATTGTTGCACATTTATTGATATGAAGAAACTCAGCATTAGAGAGACAAGTTCAAAAAAAAATTAGAAATAGGAACATTATCTGTGGCTTTGTCCTCAAAAATATACAATATGTTAATAGGTCTTCTGCATTATAAAATTTAAGTAATTATCTAACTGTAGGTATTTACAGAAATGAGAACTTAGCAGCCTTGTTTGTTATGAGAGCTAAGTATGTAAATTCATTAACCCAATCAACTTAACATTCTACGTAAAAATTATGGAGGTTTTGTTTGTTAAAATAAAAACTACTTTTGCAACTATTCTGCACAGAGTATTTTTTTTTTTCAAACAAAGGGTTAATTTGTTTTGTTTTACCTCAGATCCATCAAGTTTTGGTGGGAGTTTAGCTTGAACTTGTTTCTTCTCTCTAGATGTGTCAGACTCTGAACCAGACTCAGAGTCACTGCTACCAGATTGACTGCTACTTCCATCACTATTGCTTCCAGAGCTTGAACCAGATTCAGAAGCTGATGCTGACCCAGAATCATCATCTGACTGACTGCAATTAGAAGTTAAAAAGATATTACACAATGGCTAATTAAATAGGATTTTTTAAAAGTCACATAAAAAACCGTTAGCTTTACCTATAAATTGTTAGCTTAGCCCAGACACATGGATAGCATACAAATGAATGCACTGGATCAAATAAATCAGGAATGAAAATTCAGTTTAATCAGAAACCATTCACTAAACCTTAAAAGAAGCATTGGGTACTGGAGCAGAAAGAGGAAGTGGCAAAGGAGGGAGAGAGGAGAAAAAAGAACATCTATCATTAATTTGGAGGAGTAAAACAAGACTATTTCTCACCCACCCAAATCCTTATTTAACTTTAAGAAACACAATATATTTTTGCATATACACATACATCCAATTGTTTTAAGTCTTTTTACATCAGCAGTGTGTCGCCCCTCAATTTTTTGAGTACGCATTTCTTCAAAGCAAATATAAACTCTGTTTTGTTTCCCTGCTTTTATTTTTTTTCATTAAAAAAATAGGTGGGAAAAGTATCTGTAAGGAAGTGTTTGCAAGCTACATTTAATGCTGTGATTTGGACCATCTATATACAAAATACAACCAAACAATTGATTTAAAAATGTTTTTAAAAGTAACTGGAAAACCAAAGGTGTGTTGCCACACATGATTTAAATCCATGCAGACCATCTTATACTGTTAAAATAACAGCAGTAAAATTCCCACAGAAAAACTCTGAATTTGTCACTAATTATATGACTTGTACAAAGTCATACATAATCAGTGACCTGAGCATACTCTTGAGCCACTGGATTATTCCACCTGTACATCAATTTCACACTATACTTAACATATTCAAATAAAATAATATTTAAAGTTAAGCATTTATTTTATGCCTATTCAAAAGCATAGAAACATTTGGATTTCTAAAATAATTTTACAAAGGAACCAAGCTGACACTTTAATCAAATTCCTCATTAGGTTAAACACTAGAATACTTTAGAGATATCATGGGAGAAAACATTGGAATTACAACACCACACAAACAAAATGCTTTTAAATTATGTACACTTGCGTTGCAAGCATTTAAAAAGAAACAATCTTAAAGATGATAGCAAAATCCAAGACAATAAAAACCCAAAAGCTAATATTAAAGTCCAAGCCTATCACTGCCAGCACAATTTACCTGGCTGTCAACCAGTAAGAATGTGTGTCGGTGGGTGGTAGCTTGATCATCTTCTGCACTAGAACACACTTAATTGACAACATTTAAAGCCACAAAACAGAACCACTACTCTCCCCACTGCTAACACCAATTAAATCGTACTAGTGAGGAGGGGAAAAAATTAAGCTATTCAAACTGATTCCTGTAGATAGCACTTCAACCAACCATTTGCATCTACTGACTTTTAATGAAAGAAACAAACCATGATAAAACTGCCTCATTTTGAAGTGGAGGGATATGAAAAAATATGACTGCTAGCTTTACTTATACTTGCTGGAGAGCAACAAAGTTGCTTCCCATGCCTGTCATCAAGGGCCTACTTCAGGCATGATGCTATAATGCTAATGTGAGAAACAATTGCTCACTTTTAAAATTTCAAAGATTTATTAAACCTTAACAAAAAATTACAACAAAGGACTGAATAAGGAAAAAGTTTTCAGCGCAGGAACTCCCATGACTACTAGCAACGTGCTTGTCTACAAAATGGATGCTCTGCCTTTTATATCCTTAGTGCCTCCTAAAGTTTTGTCAGTCAACTCTTTCTCTGCCATTTATTGGTGGAGATTACTTTCTTACATCTTGATTGGAGGTCAGGTGTTGTTACGCTGCACCTCCTGGTAACAAGCCAGCCTTCTCTAAATGTCCTGACTACTAAGGTTATTACAAGGGGGAGGGAAAAGGGGTTTATGGGGGAGGTGGGGGACATGACATATTAGAATAACATTACTATACATGTACATAATATTTATCTTTTAATTGTGAGAGCAAACTATTACATTACTCATCTATACCAAACCCCCCCTTTTCCTTTTCTATGAGTTATTTGGTTCGAACAATTAACTCTTATTTTTGATTCTGATCATCTACCCTTACTTCTCAAAAAAGAAATAAAAATAATTTTTGCTAGCATCTGTTGATGTGGGCAAGGACAGTGGGAACAAGAAAAAAATCTTATTTGGAAATGGACAAATTGGGATACAGAGGCCAATTTAGTCTTGCTTTTTTAGTCTCCGTTGGATTAAGAGACAACTGAGGAATGATAGAGGTCTGGTATGGCTCTCTTGTTCCCACCTTACCATGCCTACAGGGTTGCCACCCACAGCAGGCCTAAAATATTCTTGGTGTTGAACACAGAGGCCAACCCAGTCTTGCCCTCTATTCCTTGTTTTACCTTACTTGTTGGTTCTTAAGGAAACTGTCTCAATACTTCTTACAAATCTCTGTGTATCTCCCTTTAACAGATGCTTGTAATTCTTACCTATTAAAATAGGATAATTACATCAATGATACAGTTCAAACTCCCCACCCAAAGTGTTAGTAAACAATCTTCAACATAGCTGGTGAAAGCTCGACTATACTTTTTGGAGATCTTCAAGCTTCTTCGGTTCTCTCTCACTCGGTCTGGATGTTACAGTCTATTCTTTGGGTTCTTTCACTGGGCTTTGAATTCTGTCAACGAGTCCACTCCCACTCTGCAGTTCACACAGCCAATTCAGTGGTTAGTAGTACCTGAAAGGGACCTCTCTACTGAGGGGTTAAACTGAAGATATAATACATTGCACTGCCTTATATGTTTGACACAAGGGAACTGCGTGGCCTATGAAGAGAGATTTAGCACTTAGCCTAGCATCCTGTTTTGACAGATGTAGTTTCTAGGGAACATGGGCTAGAACAGCAGTGAGTCACAGCCATTGTAGATACCCCTGTTTATAGAGATTTAATGGAAACTTAAACACTATTAAATTTTATGGAAATCGCTGTACGCAACTTTACATAAACCTTTTAGGCAAAATTATACATAGAGGCAAATTTTTCTCCTTACAAGAACAGAGTGTACAGAGAGAGCTGTAGCAATGTATCTGAACAACTTAGGCAACATTGTGCCCTAGCCAAACTATCTCTAGTTTATTCTTATCAGAGCCCTCTGGAATGCATCAAGGTTACTAAGACATAAATTGTGCTAAATTAAGAAAGAAGAGGCTGAGAAACAGAATGCCAAGATCGCAAGAGCTAGATAACAGAGGGCTGTGAACCACCTGGACTGTAACCAATCACATACCCTGAAGAGTGTGTGCAGAATGCATGGACAAGATAGAAGTACCAATCAAGAAATGCATGACTAGTGTGTGCAGTAGTTTTAGAATGTATAAATAAGTGCATAATGTAAACAATAAATGGCTTCTGCTTAATCATATTGGTTAGTTGTACAGAAGTCCTGTTTCCTGCATTATTGGTGAACCACGATGTGATACACGAACATGCTAATTAAGTAGACAGAACCCTTTGGACCTTTTGGACTCTGAAGAAGCTTCTACTGAGTGAAAAAGCGGGAAGCCTGGTCGGGGACCCCCGTGGCGTAACCGGGGTGGGGGAAGGGTCGGAGGACGGCTCCACCGAGTCAGATCAGAAGTCAGAAGACGGCTCCAGGAAAAATATACTTACGCTGCAGCGGAACACTGGAAAAGGTGAGCGGTCAGGGGCTAGAGGATGGGGAAGGGACTATCAAAAGAAGAGCAGGCCACTCTAAGAGTCCTCCAGCATATTCTCTTTAATAGAGAAATTAATTATGACCAAGAGTTCCTGAAACAGTTATTAAGGTGGAGTGAGGAGAGAGAATTTTTTGCCAGCCCCAAAAGCGTATTCAATACCCCTGTGTCATGGTTTGGGCCTGGCACAGAGCCAGTGCCCCCATGAAACTCTGAGCATCCATTGGTTTGACCACAGCATCCCAGAATTCCCACTTCTTCCTGGTCAAACCACCACACCCTGAGAGGGAAAAACTAGGAAATGCGCTCTGGGATGCCGTCAGTGACCGGTTAAAAGAAACCAAGGGGCTTAGCACAACTTAGAAACTTATGATAACAGTGTTGAAGCAGTTAAAAGCAGAAAGAACAGCCGTGGCAGGGGCAGCAGCAGCCCTAGAGCCAGATCACCCCGCAGCGGCCTTCACGGTGTTTCCGCGAGAGTTTTTCATGGGAGTGGAAGCAGTTCTACCCTTACCTTCTGCACCCGCAGAGCTGGAGCTGTAGGCTCAACAGGCAGTGTCAGACAGTATCAACGCGGTCCTACAGCCAGCACTGGCTCCGCAGCCTGCACCGGAACCGAAGAGAATGGAGGTGGATGTGATGCTCCCCCGCCGGCCCCGGGACTATCCGCGGGGTGCCCCGTGGTATCCCCGGAAGAGTTAACAATAGCATCAGGGGGGGTGCGTATTTCCCCGTTAGCACCGTCGCCACCTGACACGCCGCTGCCTAGTCAGCACGGGTATTCAAATGCAGAGCGCGGCTATTCAGATGCAAAAAAAGCTTGTGCCACTACGAGGAGAGTGTGGCTGGAGCGAGAGGCAGCCGGCACTGGATGACTAAACACGTGCTAAGATGAGTCAAAACAAAGGGATGTTTATACTAAACTAAAGACTCTGACAAGATTAAATTCTCAAGTCGAAGATTTACTACTCTGGGTAATTAAGAACTTTTCTGAACTCTGGGACTCTGTTGGTGTTCGGCTTTTTGATATTGCTGCTAGTAGAGATGGGGTTGCAGCCGTTTTCCATCGGACCTGTCGTGTAATTAATGAGACTATGTCGAACTGCATAGCTAGCAGTTTTATCTCTGGAATTTCTCCGGCGCAATAGCGGCTGCCATCTTTGACCCCCACTGCCAAGCTCACACCACCTTGTAATATTACACCGGAGGAGGCGGGGGAAGGCTAGTTCCAGTGTACTCGTAGCCAGGGATATGGAGCCCACGGGTGACTCCCTCGACCTTATGTGCGAATATAAGCGCGTCGGGAATAGCAGTCCTGAATCGGGAAGCAGCCTCGCTGAACTTTTAACCAAAAATCAGAGCCAAAACCCGGGTGTCCCGGTTTCACAACCGGACGGCTGCGCCAAGATATGTTACATCACTATTGAGCATGCTCCCTTGGAACAAAATGGCAGAGCCTTACAGGGAGTTTCCATACAAAAAAAAAAAATATGGCGGCGCCCTAGAGGAAGATGATGGCCCCCAGTGCCGAGCATGCGCAGCGCAGTAGATGCCATTTTGTGACAACCGAGACTGCTGAACTCCCGCTACAGTGCCACCTTTGGCCGCTTTTATTATTGCAAGCAAAAAGGGAAGATAAGAATTATAGTTATACACGGAAATCTAGGCAGAAGAAACAAATCTACAGGATTCAGCTCAACTATATCCAAAAAAAGAACCAAATTTATTTCCTCCAGATACCAGAGACTTACCAGAGACTTTCTGAATTTTCAATCAAGTGCTCACTGAGAAAAAGCAATCCTGCTGCAAACCCAACCAGCAGGAAGCCCAGAGGGCACAGATACAGAAATAAGACAAGGGATTTCTGAGCCATTCATTTCATCCATAGACCATGAGACAGAGTAGGGATCCGTCCTGAATTAGGTGAAGTGTCTGACAACGGTGAAAAGTCAAACGGCCAGAGCTGAAAGAAAAACTCGCATGCCGAGACAGCAAGGAGACAGAGAAAGAAAAACAGAAAAGACCACGAGGTCAATTTGCCCCGACCTAGAAATTCCTTTGATGAAGAAGAACTAGTGCTAAGAGTCATGCAAGATGAATAAGTATGAACTTATTGTGAAACTGTATGCATATGCATTTGGAAGGGGGATAAAAGGAGGTCTGAAATCTTCAGGGGTACGCATGCCCTTTTGGGGAGGCTTGCGTCCGGCGCGCATCGTAATAAAAGCATACCGGGCTTTACAACTTTTACAAGTTGTGAGGTTTCTTCTTTTCTCCGCAAAACATTTTGGCGAGCCAAGCCAGGAGTTCTCTGTCCCCGCGGGGGCAGGGGGGATAGACGGACCTCCAAGGTGCGCCCCAGGATTTTTTCCTGGTGGGGCTCCGCTTGTCTCAACTTGCCACCTGCGAGGACAGACAACGACCCGCTGGCCTGCGGAGGAAGATGGTATGTACTATGAGGCCCCAGGAGGGAGGAAGGAGAGAAAGGGAGTAAATCACCGAGAGACATCTGGGTTCATGGGTTCAGCTGATAGAGCAGCTGTATTAGAGATGGGATTCAGCTGATAGAGCAGCTGTATTAGAGACGGGCTTCATCGTTCTGATAGAGCAGACCGCTAGCGGCTTTGGGGGTAAGCCGAGTGAACCCGTGTATGTGTGTATTGGGGATTCATAGTTCTGATAGAGCAGAACTGGTGAGCCCGTGTGCGTTTTGTTTGTGTGTGTGTGTGTGTGATGTCCGGACACTGTGTTGCTGTATGGTTAATGTGTGTGGCAAGTGCACTGTGTTTGTGATCGTGCAGGTGATAAGTGTATGGTCTATAAAAGAGAGTAAATCTACAGTGCCCTACAGTGCGGGGGGGTCAGTACTCCCCGTGTTTGAAGCAGCCGAGTGAGGCCAGAGGCGCCGGCTGCAGCAGGCTGCGGGGGCAGGGAGAGAAGTGCCCCGCGGAGAAGCGAGTGGAAGAATGTCAGTGATGGTATTTATCGTGTTTGAATGTAGTGATTTGTGTAGATTTGGTACATTTTAACTGTGAGTATGAGCTCAGAGAGTTCCTTTGACTTGGATGTTTGGACTTGATCTCTACACTGTGCGCTGTTATTTTGATTGTGTCCAGGAAAATTGATATGAGTAAATGCTGAATTATGGTATGCTGTGTTGTGTTGAGAAAAGTGAGCACTTTGAGAAATATGCCATTTCCCAGTGATTTTGTGTGGTGATTTTCTTCCGCTGCATTGTGGTAATTTGATTCTCAGATTGTATAGTGGTGTTTGTGGAGATTTTAAGATTTTGTTGCAACAAGAGTAGCATTTTACATAGGAGAGCTATAGTACGGTGATTTATGTTTCACTTCGATAAAGTGAGTTAAAGGAATTCCAAGAATTCTCCCCCTCATAGTAATTCAAGCCTTGGCTCTAGTAAATTTGAGATAAAGGTGGGGGGGGGAGAGTGCGTGTGTCTGTGTCTGTGGGCATATCAGAGTTTCGGCTGTGACAAGCACAGCCTTTTTGCAAAGCAGCAAAGCAAGTGTAAGTAGACACAGTGCTTAATTAGATTGTGCAAGAAGAGAACTAGAAAAGACTGATATTTTGTAAAACAGAGTTTATATAGAAGGGATGAATGAGATGAATTAGTTAATGAGACTTATGAGATTTATGAGACATCGGTTGGTACTGCAGTAAGTCTTTACTGGAAACAATCCGCTGAAAGGATTTAAAGTTCTCTGTAACAAACAGAATAGCCTGCCTTTGTGAGCAATTTCAGGGAGCCTTTGGTACATCAAGAGACTGGCACGCTGTGTGAGGTGACAGTGGCTGTGCCCTGGGCACAAGGACAGCTCTGGCTGCCCCGTCTCCCCAGGGAACACGGGAATGGCCTGTGGGCAAAAGCTGGATGTGCAGGTATTATTGCAGTGCGGTGTTTATGAGAAACACTGGTATTGCTGTTTTGCTGTTCCAATAAGTGTCAGGGTACACGCCTAGAGTGTAAATTAGAGGTTTCTGGTCAAGCGGATTCAGAACCTAAGGTCTTAGAGCTTGTGTGTGGGAATCACATCTGATACCTGCCACCTGGAGCTGTGTGTATAGGAGGAAAACTGAGAAACTACTGTGAAGGTCTGTAAAAAGGTTTGAATGGAAGCGGGATAGGGCAAGGAGAAATAAATAATGAGAACTGACCAGAGCAAACAGGTTCCTAAATTAGCCACTTTTGGGAGGGGCTCACTGGGAGGAGGTTGCCAGTAAGAGCAGCTCAGAAAATAAAAAGATTTATAGTGCTTCATTGCTGTTAGTACTGTTTTATAATAGGAAGATAAATGGGATAGTTTTTGTACGCTGAAATGTCTTTTGTTTTAAGAAATCACCCAGAATGACAAAGAGACTGTGAGATCAGACCGCTCTCTGGTCTTGGCCCTTGAAAAGGAAAACAAGGCAAAGAGAAAGCAAATCAAACATGTTGTTCAGC